>NW_013668323.1:0-21007 GCF_000517525.1 Limulus polyphemus
TTTTAATATTTGCTTTTAAATTAAGAAATTGAGTATTGTACAGTACTAAAATTTGAATTATAATCTACAGTTTGATACCAAACTTACTGACATACATTCATGAAATAGTAGTTAGTGGTTCAATAAAGTTTTGAATGCCAGTCAACAAACGAGATGACATGGCCTTTTGCCCATGACCAATCTCAAAAGGGTTAACAACAAATATCACATGGAAAGTTGCCTATTTTAAAATTCATATTTCTTGAGTGGTATGTATATGATCTTAGTAAGTTTCTTACCTGATCACTTCATTGCTACCTCTGAAATAATACTACCTGCTGATCTCACATGGATTTTAAACTTGTTTATAAATAATATTCACTCAACAGCTAACGGTGTGATTAATACAATTTCTTTTACAAAAAATTAAAGTTGATAAGTATCAAACTGAGGCATAAAATTTTCAGAAACAAATACTGTTAAGCTACTCATGCAAATGACTGTGTGAAACAACTGGAGATTTTCTTTATTACCTTTTGTTTCACTGCAAATATATTCTGTGTTTTCTTACTGATATAATATTTTATAGATGTTCTGAGTTACTTTAAAGGTGTATGTAAACACAATGTTGTGTTACTAGATATAATCAATTAAGATATTATGAATAAGTTAATTCGTCTATACTGTTTTTATTTACATACAAACAGCTGATGGAGGATGGGGACTGTGGTCTTCCTGGGAATGTCATCAAAATATTGCTAAAAGATTCCGTTTTTGTGATAATCCACCCCGCAGGAAACTTGGAAGAGATTGTGTGGGTAGTAGTACAGAAATCCACCTAAGAAGTCAATCTCCAAATAATTTTTGTGAGTATACAGACATTTTAAACCTTGCATACTCTTTTACAGTTCTTCTGCTACAGGTAAGTAAAAATTATACAAAGACAAATCATTTCATTCTGTTTCATGACAGGAGCAACTAAATTATATAAGTAATGTAAAGATTTTACACCAACCTATATAATATCTACCATCTTATTAGTAACTTTAAGTAAAGATCACATACAAACTCAACTTTTAAATCTTCCCCTCATTAATAAAAATAATATGGGACAAAGCCCATACCCGAGGAGGTCAATTCCAAACAGGATGGGAAAATACTCCTCCACTGCAACTCACCAATCTGCAGGCCAAGTGTGGCACTATCTTTGATATTAATCCATGCATACGACAACACAATGGTCCTCAGTCTCCAGCAACTATGAAGCCAAGGCAGCAGCTGGATGGAGGAGCAGAGAGTGCTAAGAAACACTGGGTTTGGATAAGCTTCCAATCAGCCACTTACAAGGTATTCTCAAGAGTGATAATCAATAGAATTGAATCTAAGTTATACTTTTATCAACCATGTGTCAAAGCTGGGTTAAAGGCTGAATTCATACCAACAGACCATCTACAAGTTGTCAACCAACTACAAGGTGTTCACATCTGAATGACAAAGAATTTGATTTGATTATTTCCACTGATGTTAAATTTTTTGCTGTGTGGAGGATGTTATCTTCCATAATAGTAATTGGTAAGATAAGAGCATCAATACTGATGGATAGAGGCTAACAAACCTGAGGTTTACAGATTATATTGTCTTGTTCGTTGGTACAACAGAAGATTCTTCTCTGAAAGCAGTTTTAGCCAATATGGTCAACATTTGAGAAAGGTTTTTTGTGAACTACTCCTGCCTTGTGTTTGTTGGTAACAGCATTTTGGGCTCCAGGATGAGTCCTTCTTTAAGTATGGGAAAACATTTTCTCACTGTGGGTTTTTATGCTATTGTAAAGCAATGACTTGGTGGACAGCTTCTTAATTTTCTAATTGTGACTGGCTAGATTAGTGGTTTGTTAATCCTGTTTTTTTCTGATTTCAGTAGATGGTTCCAAATTTTACTAGTATCTAGCCACTCATCTCAGTTAAAATTTGACCTTCCATTTTTCTTTTAGGTCTTGTCTGATTTTCCTACATTTACAGTGTTGTTCCTAGTCTAATATATTTTGTATTTCTCCAATTTGTTCTTGCATCCACAAGATCTTCAAGACATATTTAACAAAACAGAAATGATGTTTAATGAGTATGTCACTGAGCAAGATGTGACTGTTGATGGAGCAGTCACTAAAGACACAAACCAGTACAAATACCTTGGCCAGCTCATCACAGCCAAGAAGGACATGATTGCCGAGGACAAGAGGAGACTTCAACTTGGCTGGTGTGCTTTTGGGAGACTGGATAACATCATGAGAAGCAGAACCATCCCAATAAGACTAAAAAGAAAGCCATTCAATGAATGTGTGGTGCCAGTGAGGATACATGGAGATAAGATATGAACAGTGATATCCAAGCAAAAGAAGAAAATGATGGTGGCTCTGTGGAAAATGGGGAGGACCAAGCATATCATCACTCTGAAGACAAAAGAAAACAACAAATGGACCTGCCTTCACAATGGTATTTAGGAGACTAAACCATCATGAGCAACAAATAGAGATGGGTAGGACACTGGCCCAAAGTGATGATGGGAGGTGGACGAGACACAGGATAGAACACGATGGTGGTAATCTCCTGGTTAGCTGGCCCAGACAAAACTGGAGAATATGAAGTGGTCAAGTACCAAGAACCTACACAGAAATGCCTGGCCTGGAACCACAAAAACTTGGAGAAATAACAGAAAAGGGGTTATTCTTTAAATGGAGTGAGAAACACCCACAATGAAATGGAAAAATATATTAAAAAATGACAACAACCTTAAAGGTAAGTCAACAACTAACAAAGAGAACTCAAAATTTTCTTCCTGTTGCTAGGCTTATGATTACAAAACATTCACCTGATAAACTTGTATCCTCCAAGTAATTTACTGTGATAGCTACCATCTTTATACTAAGTTTCTCATACGATTAATACTTTATTAGTAAGAAACTCTGATGATTATCATCTCATTGTTTAAGTTTCCTGTATAATTGTCATCTTATTACCAAGTTACTCTCGTAATTATCATTTCATAAATCATTCAGTACAAACAAAAATTAAAAACCAGAGGTGTGTGTTTATGCATTTTATGCTATAAAAATTATCTTTTTCTAAAATGTTAAGTTGTTTTGAATAATTCTTGTAAAATATTTGCAAAATCAGAAATTTTCATAACTACATTTCCCCAAAATTTCCAATCTGGTAGAGAAATATTTACAACATACTTTAACTAGTAAACAACATAAACTAATAATCAGGACATTATTTCTAAATGTACTTTAAAGTTAATTTTTTTTTACAGATAAAATCTGCCCACATTTAAAACCTACCATTAACCCTGATGTAAGTATTTTAAAGCAATGTTTATATCAACTAGTTTTATGTATAAAAATCATAAAATTCACAGTAAACTGAATAAATCAATTTATAAAATGGCTATAAGAGAAGATACTTTTTTATTGTTTTAATCTTCCTACATAACCATTTTATAAGGCTATTTATGGTTTTATTTTGTTAAAAATTATATTATGTTGGATCACTCTAAGTTTTTAATAAGATTAATAATTAAAATTGGGATTTAAAAACCTGCAAGTAGGAATCGAAAAAATGTAAGAAAACAAGACTGGAGATACTGTACACATTATTCACTCAAACTACAAACCTGTATTTTGGTTCCATATTGTCACCTAGAATTATATTTGGTAGAGTCAAAATAAGGATTTGTAATTTGAGTAAATAATGTCCACAGTATCTCCAGCCTTTTTTTTGTGATCCCTATTTGAAGGTTTTTGAATTTCCAAATTTTCATTTGTCTTGTTTACTGGTTTTTTTTTTTATGCTCAACTATGGACAAAGGATAACTTGATATGGTAGCTAACTTTATACATTGTAATGATAATAAACATAGCTGGTAGCTAGTGATACAGTTCATGATTATTTATTCTAGCTATTGACTATTTGATTGCATTAGTTTGAGATGTAAATGTTAAGCTACAGCTGGATATTTTTTTGAAAATATAGTGAGCATTTATATGCCTAAACTAAGACACAACCCCTACTAAGTATACATAAAATTTTACTGGTAGAAAAGCAGCCTTTTCATATAAAAGATGCATGCCTAAAACATCACTTTCAATAAACCTTTGTGTCTTAAAGTAATTATTCAATGAATGTGTGTAATAAAATTTAACATTATGTGTGATTTTTTTTACTCGTTTACTTCATACATAATAGAGGGGTTGGTTTCCTAAAGACACTGATTGTATAGTGTATAAAACATTGAGTATGTACATGTTACAGTCATCTAATGTTCATCTATTACTGACTGGTAATTCTTGTTTTACCATGTAACTAAGCTTTTTAAAGGAATGGCATATATTCTAAAGAAAGCTAACTTCAAGGGGTAATGACAATATGATTTACACTGGAATTATGATGTTTTTTAGCTTATGTATAAAATATAGAAAGAAACAAACCAACTGAAAATACCTCTGCCAACTTTGTAGTACATTATTTAATATTCTACATAAGGACTGGGTGCAATATACCAAGCTTTTGTGTTGTAGGCTGGCAAGAGAATAATATTAATAATTACAAACTGACCATTTTGAGCAATTTTCTTTTTCTTGTAAGTCTAACATACATGCTTTTTTGTGTGCATTTTTATAAAACATTATGAGTACAGTCTTAGCAGTCAATAGTAAATATTTTAAAGTGTTGTCTGAACTGAATCTGTATTGTTTAACTCCCTCAACACAAGCTCGGTCGAATTGACTATGTACTTATTATAGTTTTGATACTACTAACTTTTAATATAGTATGTGTATCTTCACAAAATTTGGCAGACTTTCAATAAATATTACAAAAACAGCTTTTTCAGTGAAGTACTTTTATTAAAGATTTGTCTGTGAATATATTGTCTTTTTTTTTACTAGTCTGAGTGCAAAATGATTTTTATGTTAAGATTAAAAATACTTTTATTCATCTCAAAATTCATTTGCATAATCTTTAAAACCTCCTAAATACATTTCAAACGTTTTTTTTCAGTAAAACTTTATATTTTATCTGTTATTTTCTCAACCCTAACTCTAACCATCAACAAGAATATTGAAATAAATCTAAATTATGCTTTTCTCTTTCTAGAATGACCAAATTGAAACATGAAACTAAATTTGTTTATGCTAAGTAGCTTTAAACTTGTAATAGTATACATCCATTTATACATACATTTTATTGTTTTATTGCCTTTTGAACCATGTCTAACTATTATTTGTGCCATTATAAGTTGTAAATCACTTTGGGAATGTATGACTCACATTACATTATCAAATTACATTACCATGAGTTGTTTTCAGGTGTGCCTCATGAATTTTTTTACTATGTTGTTATTATTATTTATTTTAGCTAATCTAATGAACTATTGTAAAGAGTTTCCTATTTTTACATTTTAGTTACTTTTATAATAATAAATAAGTAAAAATAAATAAATAAAAACAAAAAATAAAGTACTTACCTGGGCCTTCTATTTTTATGCTATTGACTCTCGGTGAAACTAAGCCTACTTTTTTTATACTAATGGTGGTAGTGCACTAAAATAATTTCTATTGAATAAAATAATGCACCAAAGAACATAGAATAATAACATGCAGGAAGCAGACAATGTTCCACAACTATCATAATTTTTCTGACTTTCTAACTATGCAATACAAATTCATCCAAGCTTGTCAATGTGTTTCCCGTGGAATGAAGCTTGATATATCAGCGAAATAGACAATTCTCTGTACAGAAAACAACATAATATAATACGTCATTTGATATATTAAAAGTTTTAGCTTTCTACTGGTTATAAATAATATAGTATTAAACATAAGAGAGAAATATTGACAAATCCCAAAAGAGAGGATATGACAGACGGGTGTGGCAAGAGAGGTCTGATTTTCTATATTATGGCTCTATAACGGGTGTGGCAAGAGAGGTCTGATTTTCTATATTATGGCTCTATAACCACACAAGATTGAAGGATACAAAAATTATGCTTTGCCTGAGTGATGACAACATTATAATGAGTAAATTAGTTTAAATTTTGGACTTCTTGGAGGGGTGGTAAGTAAACTAGAGAAAATGGGATGCCTAGAGAAAAAATGTCACATCTCTCACACTAGGGGAAATTCAGGATTTTTTAAAATATTGCCTTATAAAATTAATAGCTTAAAACTTATATAGTATTAAAATATGGATTATCAGCTATGATTTTATGCTATATTAATTGGTATAACATGAACAAAAAGTAGTGTAATTAAATTTTGAATGTGACTCACAAAAACATCATGACATGTGTAGTACAAAATGCCTGTGGCAAGAGGGTTAAAATGCTTTTTGCCCAAAAGTTCTATTAGAGTTTTGTGCAATTCCTTGCAATACCTATTTTGAACCATGATAGTGGTTTATGATAGAGTGTTGTACAATGTTTTTCTTTAAATGTTGTGAGGTACTACTTTCTCTAATGTTTTCTTTTACCATTAACCTGTTGGCCATATCTTTAATTATATGAAAGGGGCTTTAATTTTCTTCCAGTCATATGTTTTTGGATAATGTTCTACCTTTCTTATTCAAAGTATTATTCTATTTTATTGCTAAATGTAAGCAATGAAGGTTTAGCATTTAAACTGATATAAATAATTCATGTTATCTTGTACTGAATATGTGTATGAATAATTATTTAAATATTAATATAGATAAAATAAAATAAATTGCTTTTATTTTTATCTTGCACTCCTCTTATGTGAATTTTTTTCAGCAGTAAGAGTATTAAACCATGATGTCAAATTGCAAAATATAATGTAGTAAAGATGAAAACTGAAACCAAAACTTACTCATTCCTAGATACAAGGTTCAGGGAGTGGAAGTGGAGACAATGAATGAATGAAAATCTCATCTCAAGATGGATATAATGTATGACAACCTCAGGCATAATAAAATGTTTTTAACCATACATGCCAAACTAACAGAATGAATATTTTATTGTTGAAAATAATACAGTGAGTATTCTGTATATCAGTGAGATTCATTTAAAAAGTTCACAAAACACACACACACACACACATATATATATAAAACTGTCTCCAAGATGAATATGTTGAAGAAAACTGAATGCTCATACTGATAAATCAACTTAATACTTATTGGAAAGTATGATATAACACCAATGAAAATCTATAATACCGACACAACACAGCTTTTGAAAACTCCAACAAACTTGGCACTTTAAACACTTTGAAGCCTTTAAAGTTTTACAATTATTAATAATAATGTTATCTGTAGTTATAAAGTTACACAGTGGCATTTCCAACAAAAGACTATGAAAGATTTAGCCACTACAGATTTCTGTTTAATAGATATAAAATGTAAACTATTTTGATATGTTAGCATAGTGAATAAACTGTCCTGTAGAGTTCTTTACTTCAGGAAACCTTCCTGTTTCACAAATATCTCCATTGAAACCACCATAAAGAAGTAACAGCAAGACATTACATACACATGTAGTAAATATAAACTTACAACAGAACAAGTTTTCACTAACAAACATAATAATAATAAAACCTGATCTATTAGGTTAACACAACTGAAATAATTAAGGAAAACTGTCAACAAGACGTTACATACACATGTAGTAAATATAAACTTACAACAGAACAAGTTTTCACTAACAAACATAATAATAATAAAACCTGAACTATTAGGTTAACACAACTGAAATAATTAAGGAAAACTGTCAACAAGACATTACATACACATACAGTAAATATATTTAGGAAAGAGCTAGTTTTCACTAACAAATGTGAAAATAATAGTAAAACCAGATCTGTTAAGATATATTATAACTGAGAAGACAAACTCAAACATGTCTGAAAAGTAAAGTTGTGAATAAATTAAAAGAGATTCTTGGTTAATATGCAAAACCTTGTCTGGAGTTAATCAGCCATAAAGGCAATTTTTCATGACATTTAGTTGACTAGGAAAAATAGAAATAAGATGAAACATGATCTGAAACTCAATCAATTACAAAATATGGTGAAAAGATAAACCAAGTAAATACAAGACTATGGTGAAGCTTGACCAATAAAGATGGTACTTTAAGTAAATTTTGTTTAGAATTTGGTTGACCAGTAAAGACTGTTATTCTCAGCAGCAGTGCTACCTTGGAGCTGAGTGCTGCTGACAGATGTATGAGATGACTGTAAAGAGTGAGAGATGTCTGGAGACTGAGATCCATGTAGAGTTCTGGGAGGCTGGGATTGGGTGAAACTGTTAGGATGAAATGTAGAATCAAACCAATATTCTAAGATTTCATTATATTCTTGCAAATACTTCTTGTTAAAGCTATAAATAAGTACATACAAAAATTTGATTTTCTAATATCTTGAAAATAACCATTACTAAAAACTGTAAATCAAGGATAGGTAATATGCATACTTTAATTTCTGATTTAAAGCACATGTTTGCTTGTCCGCACCATGCTTTACTACAAAGTACCACACCTTCATTAGTATCCTAACACTTCTAAATACTAACAATGTTCCTTTTAAATAGCTATTATCTCAAGTTTCCCTCGGATTATCTAACTGACTCCTACAGGCATAGAAAATGAATTTCAAACATAAATACTAATATCAGTAGACTGATGCGTAAACAGACAATGCCACAAAAGATCCTAAAATTTAGATTATCTAGTTATAACTCTAAGTGGTCACAAAACCTTACAGATGTGCTAAATGACAAAATACTGGGTCATAAATCTTATCATGCCCACCGAATCCGGGACACATGGCAGAACAGTAAATGATGCCCTTGAATGGGAATACTGTAATGACACTTTTATTTTATCATATTATTAACAGCAGGAAACAGGTAACTATTTTTTTACTGCAAATCTTAGTTTCAAATTAAAAAAAGTACTTATATTAACTGCTCATGCCCCTTTAAGTTGCAGACAATGTTATTTACATAATTAAAAAAAAAATTATTGAGACCAATCCATGGTCCTTACTAAAACAACTCTAAATTTCATTGGTATCCCTTCCTATTCAGGAGTATGATTGTATAAGCAGAGTACTATAATTTATAACCTAAAGATACATTACATAATACATATTTACATCCAATCTTCATATTACACCATTCTACTACTATAAAATATCATAACACCTATTAAAAATTTAACTGGTTAGATTTTCATCTCTATTTAATAGTTTTTTTTGCATTTTTTAAAGTTATTTATCATTTCTAATGATTCACTTTTTAAGATACTGGGTTGTGCTAGTATAATGGTACTAACCAATACAAGTATGCATTGGATTTTTATAATTCTAATATACCTTTTATGTTTCTTTACTCTGTATTTCAAAGTTGTTGTAGTCTGTCCAACACAAATAGTGCCACAAATGCATACTATTTTATAAATTTCAGTTATTACTTTAAACTTATTTACTTTTGACTAATTTTATTTATGGGTTTGAACATCATATAACATTTCTGTTGTTTAAGAAAACAGAAATATTTTATGTTAAAAACCTAATATATGATAACACAGAATTCCTTTTTATTCCCTTTTAACAATGACTTTAATGTACTATTATATTACTATTTCTCCTTAAAGATTTCCTAAACTTTTTAACTACTCTGTCTATAATGTTTGGTTCAATTCTTTTATCCACAGCTACATACTTGATTAGTAACTCATTGTTTAAGTCCTCATTCTTTGTGTATAATCTCAAAGATTTATGACCATATATGTAAAATGCAATTACTGTTTGGGATGTAGTATGACACAAATTCTGGCAAGATAACTGAAAATGGTTTTTAGTATACACATGTTAATTTTCTGGTTTGTCTGAGCAATGAGGATTTTATAGTGAGTAATTTATGTTAAATTTTGTACTTATTGGTATACTAAATGGTATAACATAAACAAAAAGTAGTTTAATAACATTTAAATATAAGACACTAAAACCTCATGACATGTGCAGTAAAGGATACCCTTGGCAATAGGGTTAACTAACCTAAAGAGTTTTCCATTTTTATATTCTAGTTACTTTTATAATAATAAATAAAGTACTTACCTGAGCATTCTTTTTTTTTGCTGTTGACTGTCGATGACACTTAAGCCTAGTTCTTTATACTAATGGTAGTAGTGCACTGAATAATTTTTACTTAAATAAATAATGCACCAAAGAACAAAATAATAACATGCAAAAAGCAGATAATGTCCCATAACTATCATAACTTTTTTTGGTTTTCTAACTATGTGACAAGAACCAATACAAATTCATCCAAGACATTCGATATGTTTCCCATGGGAACGAAGCTTGTACTAAAAGAGAAACTGACAATTCTCTGTATAGAAAACAAAGTAATATAATAGATCATTTGATTGATGAAAACCTTGGCTTTCTATTGGTTATAAATAATATAGTATTAAACATAAGAGAGAATTATTAACAAATCCTGAAGGAGAGGGTTTGGCAAGAAGGGTTTGATTTTCTATTTGTAATCAAACAAGATTGAAGGCTATGTAAATTATGCTTTTTCCAGAGTGATGACAATATTATAGTAAGCAATTTATGTTAAATTGCGTACTTACTGGAGGAGTGGGGAATAAGTTAGAGAAGAAGGGATATCTAGAGAAAAAAAAAGTCTCATTTCTTACACTAGGAAAAATTCAGGATTTTTTGAAATGTTGCCTTCTAAAATTAAGAACTTAAAATTTATATACTATCAAAATGTGGATTATTAGCTATGAGTTTGGCTACTTTACAAGAAGAAGTTCCTATGTTTGAAACTATTGGTGAAAAATATCACTTTATATATTTTAAAGAAATCTTTGTGCAACAAAATTAGTTTGTGTTACATAATTTTTTGTAAGGTGTAAGGCTTATGCTAATTTGTAATTTCATTTGACAATTCTCTGATATTTTTCATACGAGTTAGTTTTAATTTCTTTATAAATACCTTCGTGATGCATATTTTCTGTCCCCATTTTCATAATCACTTTTGTTGATGATAACATTTTGTTCTCCTTTATCTGTTTTATATAACTATATCCCCTTTGTTTAATTATATTTATGTCATACTTCTTATTCATACACCTCTAATTTTACTTATTCTCTGATGTAAGTTAACATTTTCCTAAACTGAAAATGTATTTACAATAACACTTACCTCCACTGACACTATAGCTATTTCTCAACCTCCAGGGTTTCCACTCTTTACCCATCTAAGCATTTAAAACACTTGCTCCAGTCTTTTATATCCCACTCATATGCCTTTGGCAAATTCTAATTTGCAAAATTCTCAACTAACTTCAATGCTCTCTCTATCTAGGTACTGTACATATGCATCTCATTCAGATAATGTAACCACTTTTTGAGATATAAACCGGCTTTTAGTGGGGAGGCAGGGCAGGAGAGTGTCAGTAGAGGTAAGTATTATTGGAAATACATTTTCAGTTTAGGAAAATGTTAACTTAAAAACATACTTACCTATGTTGACACTATAGCTAGAATCCCACATTAAAAAGGTGAAGGGACCAGTGCAGGTATGAACCATACAGAAAACGTCTGAATAGAACAGGAGTGTACCAAGATAAAGATGGTACAAGAGTGGGGGAACCGCACTACACCCAGAACAGGTATACTTTTCACCTGGAACTCAGGTGATGCATTTCGCACCACCGAGAAAACGATGAGAAAGTAAGCAACATCAAAGTCGACAAACTTTCTCCTCCACCTGAAAAAGTCCAAAAGGCAAGACCGCAGGCTCGGAATAATGGGATCATGTATGCCGTACTCAACCAGAGGAGCAAAACTCATCCAGTCTGGAATTATGAACATTCATCCTCACTCTCTGCTTGCCCCTGAGCTCAAACAAGGACCTAGGATGGGACAACTTTGCATTCAGAATTATGAGGAGATAGTGGACCTCCTTCCATGAACAATATACAAAACTGACATTGATCAAAAAGAAGGGCCATGCACCCTCCAACCAGACAGCTTCGTGTCAAATCTGAACTGGAATTACGAGTATGCTCCCGTGGAAGCTGGTGCCACTCCAACTGACACCTGGGAAAAACATCCAGGGACCAGAGTAGTAGAGTCCCCAACTTCACCCTCTTCTCCAAGAGTGGAAGAATACAATGAAACACTCTGGAGGAAAAGCCTCTGTCCGCCACCCCAGTGACTGGAAAGTGGAGGTGGTAAGGACTCCTGAGCTGCACCAGTAGAGTCGGGGGGGGGGGGGGGTAATATGCATTGGGGAGTCCTGAGGTGAACCAAATTACCTATATTTTTAAAAGCAATCTGACCCCGATATATTCAACCTGAAGATTGGCAGGGTTGGGCAGGAACCCCTTTAATTTTACTCATGATAGTCCATAATAATAAGGTAATACCAATTGGTAGGTGCCTAGATGGTCTTATGGAGAGTAAGATGAATCTGAGAAAACTGTGATCTGTTTAAAGTGATCACAGGTTTCAATCTAGACTCCCCACAGGTCCAAAGGGGGTCCATCCATTGATAATCCAAATATATCTCCTCCTGGCAGTAATAAGCCAAAGCATGCTGTTCCGATAAACGTGGGGGGGACAAGGCATGCCTATCCTGTCATGTAACTGAAGGGCAAACCTAATAGCATGAACAGCAATATTAGGAAATGGAAGAAAAATAACATAATCACTTGCTATCCTTTCTGCCAACAAGGAAGGAGTAGAGTCAAATACAATAGGAGAGACCCCCCAAAACCTCACCAACCCAAGTAACCAACTGAAGAAAAGGGGCTGGAGGTGGCTGATCAAAATGATCCTCTGTTGAGGGTGACCTAGTAAAAGAAGGAGCTGGAAAAAGCAAGTCTAAATTCTCCTCAGCTAGTCATGGGTTATTTGCAAAAGCTGCCTCAGAATGCCCCAGAGAGACACTCTTGGTCCTAATATATGTCTCCATCTCGCAACGAATAATATCACGGACAGCTTCGACTGAGAGTGGCCCCTACCCTAGCCATTGACAAACACCAGATAGCAGAGGTGGAAGAGAAGAGGTCTGGTTGGCCTCCGTAGTAGAAACATTAACTTTGTAATAAATACCCGTTGGTACATTTTTTTGTAAAAGTTATTTATAAATATAAACGAAGATATAACCGTAGTAATGCAAACCACATTCAAAGTCGCAAAGTAAATTATGAATAATCACAACACTCCTGTTTATAGAAACCATGCCAGTTGCTTTGTCGAGAAAAAGCAATTACATTATCTGAATCAGGTGCTTATTTACAGTACCTAGATAGAGAATTAGAATTTGCCAAGGTCATTCAAGTGGGTTATAAAAGACTGTAGCAAGCATTTTCAATGCTTAGATGGGCAAAGAGTAGAAACCCCAGAGATCAAGAAATAGCTATAGTGTCAGAGGAGGTAAGTATGTTTTGGAAATATCTATTACATGATGTATTTGTAGGTTATAACTTGGAGTGCTCTGTATTTTGAATTATACTCCTAAATAGGAATGAATACCAATGAAAAATGTAGAGTGGTTTTAGCAAGAACCATGGATTGACCTGATTAAAAAAGTATTTTTTAATTGTGTAAAGTCAAAATTTGTCTGCATCACATATACAAAAATAAAACAACTACACAAAACCATAACACTTTACAGCAGGTCCTTACCCTCTGGAAGCAGATGCTAATATCCCTAAAAGTAATAAAACTATACTCATAATTTACATTCTCTATATAGCTGACTAATAACAAATAAGATTCCAAATGTTATCTCTAGTCATACAGTTACACTGTGGCATTTCAAACAAATGACTGTGAAAGATTGAGCCACCATATATTTCAGTTTAATAGATACAAAATATTAACTATTTTGATATGTTAGCATAGTGAATAAACTGTCACGTGGAGTTCTTTACTTCAGAAACCCTTCCTCTTTCATAAATATCTCCACTGAAACCAGCACGAAGAAGTAACAGAAAGACATTACATACACATATAGTAAATATAAACTTATGACAGAACAAGTTTTAACTAACAAACATAATAATAAAACCTGATCTATTAGGTTAACACATAACTGAAATCATTAGGGAAAAGATATTACACACACATTTATGACATATGACAGTCGTGATGCAGTCCTACATACTCAAAGTAGCATATAATACGATTTGGACCATGCTGCAGAAGTTAAACGCTTTGGCTGTTTAGCACACAACCTTGAACAGATATACTATGTTTTAAAGTACAGCTTTATACAAGTTTAAAAGTTTTACAGATATGAAATATATACTACTTATCTAATGGTTATAAAAAAAATGTAAAGCAATATAGCATATGTATTTATACAGAAGAAAATAACACAGGTAGAATTATATAACACACATTTATCTAGTGGTAAATACTATAGACATAAAGCTGTATAACAAACACATATGTTGTTAAATAAAATCTACAGACACAATTATCCAGTGGTAAAACAAATATGCAAGGCAGAAAATGATGATGAATGTATCTAATGATACAGAATTTAAAGGTTGAACTGCACGAGAAATGCAAATATTTAATGGTAAAGAAACTAGAGGCAAAACAACATAAGTGTATCTAGCTAGTGGTAAAGAAACTAAGGAAGAACAGTAAATATATCTAGCTAGTGGCAATGAAATTAGATGCAGAGCATTATAATAAATATACCCATCTAGTTGTAAAGACAGTAAAGGCAAAGGAACATAACAAATATATTTATATAATGGTACAGAAACTATAGGAAGAACTGTATAATGATATCTCGAAGATACAACCTTCCATATTTTTCAGTGGGAATGATCAACAATACTGTGTGTAGCACGTGCATCAAGAAGAATAGTATTATTGTTTTATTTTAGACTTATTTTATAAGTCTGTAATAGTTCCTCATGCAGATTCAACATTACTGCAGATTTTCAGTAAAGTTAACATTTTCCTTAATTGAAAATGTATTTCTGATAGATACTCACCTCTGTACATAGAAAGCTATTTATCTCTTGAATTTGAACTAATCTGCCTGAGAGAACTGTGTGCCACCAGCCATGTGAAAACTCTTATCTATATTTCACATGAAACCCGTGAACTTGTGCTGTTGCATGATGACGTATCATGCAGCAAAATACTCTACCAAGAAGAGTGTTACACATCTCCTTTTGCAAATACTTCCTCTACAATCATGCTCAAAAATCCTCATTCTTTGACAAGACAACATATAAAGGTGCACCAGGAAAATGGGGAGGATGGGTGGGAATGTGTATCTATCAGAAATACATTTTCAATTAAGGAAAATTTTAATTTCTGTTATGATTGCTCACCTCTGTATACAGAAAGCTAGAATCCCACACTGAGATGGAGGGACCGGTGTGAAATGTATCTAGGTGAGCTCCCTTCAGCAAGCATCCAAAGGAAGCCTATAGGGTGTCACACCCTATGGCAATGGATCTATTGGGGTACACTTGTGAAAGACACGTGTTTAGAAATAGGAGAGGTGAAAAGCCCGAATCATGTTGTAAGGATATGTGGAATAGGAACATGAACATCTGAGTACTCGCACAAAAGTTGTCAGATATCCATTATGTGTAGTGAAGTTAAGGCTCATTCAAAACGTACCTTGCATGCACAACTCCTCAACAATCAACTGTGGGAGAAGGGCACTTATGATAATTATCCATGCACAGCTCCTCTACCATCAGACATTACAGGCCCCCATGCCAGTCACAAGAGGAGGGTATGGTATTAGACAAAATTAGTATGGATACTTAAATAACCACTATTCAACCACAAAAATCTATGGGCCCCTTAACTGCTGTGGAAATAGGGTGTGTGAGCAATACATCACAGTTGGATACTAAAGAATATCATCTACTTGGTCATCAGATATTGAGGATTCATGCCATTGCAGTTGTAAATATAATAGATATATATAAATAAGAGCTGAGTATTGTGATAAGTGTCTAAAATCCACTTGGAGATAGTGATGCATCTCTATGAAATGGAATTACCCACACAACGCTCTGGAAACACCTTTGTCCCACTTTTCACCATAGAGAGATGCATGTTCTAGCCCCTTTAGGTCCCAATTGGTGGGGATTCTCCATGGTCCACCACTCCAGTGGCTGGGAGCTGGTAAATGGCAAGGGTCTCCCAGGCTCCACTTGAGAATTTCTGTAGGACATACCCAGAGAATGTGTCTGGATCCCCATCAGATACCTACAAGATAGGTCTTTTACTGGAGACAGTGCAATGGGTAACTGCAAAACCCTATTTTTAAAGGCCAACAAGCAATAGCCAGAGAAGTGGGTAGATGCACAACTCTTGTGCTGTGCTGGCATTTTCCATGATGTCCATGTAATGGGTACAGTCTGAATTTAACTATGGAATGTTCCACAGCAATACCATAAGTGAAACTCTAATGGTCTGGGGCACCATCACATCTCACAGTGGGCACTGATTGTTCGAGGGCAGATGGTACATGAACTTTCTGTCATCCTGGCAAATTTTAGGTAAGTAAGCCTTGGGAGGTATACATGGATACTCCCCACCTGGTGATGGATGAGTGGAGTTTGGGATGGGTTAAGGGAATGCCAGTGGTAGAATTTGAGCAGTCCAGACACCAGGCAAGATCCTCCAGGAGATGGTTAGGAAGGAGGACCTGTGAAGACAGTGGATCTCCGGACAGGATGCATATGAGTGTGGCCAAGTGGAATAAGAAGTTCCAGAGAAGCCATAGTCCCCAAAGAGAGAACATAATGTGCAGATGGAGAAGGAGAGGAGTGGGCTTAGGTGACTAGACTTATGTGGTCTAGTAGTTGGGGAGAATAAGGTTGAGTTCAATTCAGGAGAGTTGAAAAGTATCTAGAGGTGAATAAGGCATTGGGTCAGGCTAGGAAGGAGTTGGAAATTTGGATGAACCATTCCAAGTGAGCAGCTCCGTGAAGCAGAAGTAAAGTGTTATTTGCAGATTTCACTTGGGGAGGGGAGAGGAGAAGCCTGTTGATCAAGTAGAAGTGAATCATATTCCTTGAACATGTTTAATGTGAATGAAAACTTATGGGGCTAAGGCTATTCCAAATGGAGGAACATGGAAGTGATAGACACTGTCCCTGTGGACAAACCTGAGATTAGGTTGTGATGTAGAGGCTATAGAAGCATGGAGAATGTGTCCAACTCATCTGCTTTGGTCATCCATAAGTCTGGTTGGAAAGGCTAAAGGAGCAGTAATTCTCTTTCCAAAATTGAGTGACAACTAAAATACAAGTGACGAAGGATAGGTCAATGAATTTGTGCTAGTTCCTGATCTTTTTATTAGGGCAATTAATAGGAGAGAGTAATAACCAGAAAGGGGTCAGAAACTCACTCTATGGATGTCTTCTTCACTAGGTTTGAAACCATCTCATCCAGACACTGAAGGTAAACCGGAACTGAGGAGGGATGAAAGACTATGATTTAGATAGAAGGTGGAGGGCTAAATTATGGTTTAAGACTAGAATGACCCCACAAATGGACAAACTAGTACAGATGAAGTCTCACAGGATCTGAACTGACTAGATGGCCACTTGCTCTTAGGATGATAGGCAGGACTTTGGGTGGAAGAAGGACAGGATGAGGTGGTAGGCAGGAAAACTGGAATTTAACAGGGAAGAGTGGGTGGGTGAGGTCATGGGATAGATGTGGAGAAGTAAGATTGAGACAAACTTGAAATTAATGAGAAAAGGGAAGACTAGTGGTAGATTGTCTCAGCACTAGATTCCAGGGAATTAGTAACACAACTAATGAGCTCTTGATGGAGTACGGCAAAATAAATGTGGGTAAATGGACATGGGAAGGTACGGTATCTCTACTCAAGAGTTCTCAACAATAAGGAACCAAGTGAGTGGTGAAATTATAGAGGAAGTTGAAGGCACCTGGGAAGAGAATGGAAGGGTTTAAATGCACCATGTAAACTCATTAGATGAAAAATAGAGTGCCCCCATCATGAGATGGAGAGGGGGAATGTAACAAAGGAAGGTAATAAAGAACGTATGAAGTTGGAAAATTTGGTTACTGAGAAAGGGTGTCTCCCAGATTGCAAATTTGAGTCCAAGGAATTGATATCCAAGAAAAGGAAAGGAGAAGGATTTTAAGTAATTTGGTAGGAAACATTTAGGTACAGAGAATGTGGCATAATATTGCAAAAACAAAACTGTTCTAGAAAGGATGAAACATGAGTGGAATATCAGGTGAGAGTGGAAAAAAAATATAGAATTTGCAAGTGGAAAGGTTTAGTAAAAGAGAACAGGAAGCATTGTAACCTGGATAATAAGTTTTTAGAAAGCCTGAAGAGGACTGAACATTATAATTTTTCCTATACTGAAAATGTATTTCCGATAGGTACCTCTTCTCACAAGATTAGCTATTCTTGTTTTGCGCTGCCATTTATATCCAAACATTTTCTTTACGCATGCCACAAGCCTTGTGCTCCCCCTTTAAATTCCAACATGTTTCTCTTGCAAATCATCATGCATCATCTATTAACCAATAGCAGCATAGTAGCTAATGTGATGCATGTGACTCACTCTACACTCCTCTACCAAACCTTCACTTCAAAGTTTGACAGAAGGTCTGAGCACTGGAGAAGTAGGGAGGAATGGTGGGAAGCGTAAGCAGAGGTAAGTACCTATCACAAATACATTTTCAGTATAGGAAAATTATAACATTTGATATTGTACTTACCTCCTCTCACAAGATTAGCTAGAATCCCACATTGAGAAGGAGGAACAACTGGTGCGAAGGAATAACAGAAGCACCTATGAAAGCATCTTAAGGATACCCGTGTCCATGAGAGAAAAAGAACTGGAGATCAGAGAAGGGGAACCGCACCACTTCTGAACCAGGTATTCAATTGGCATTCATATATAATTTGTAAAACAAACGGGCAGAAATGGTGAAGTGTAGAGTGGCTAGGGCTCGTTGGAACAAACTGGGCAAGTCAACTACACAAAAAACCTCCTCTACGAGGTACCGAAATTCATGTGAAGGTAGGATGAAGATCATACTGTCTTCAATTACAGCCCAAGAATTGGGGATTAATATCCTCTCTAATTCCTGGGTACTTGTGTTGATTGGTTCACTCGAATCCAACACCTCAACACTGGGAACCGACGCCCATGCAAAGGTAGTGTGAGGGCTCCAATCAAGAAGTGTGAACTGCATGTGCGATGGATCAACTTCAAGTGATATGGAATGTGTAACAGGATGCCACGTCAACCATTAAGGTGATGGATGAACTCCACAAAATGACAGATCAACTCCAGTGGTTGTGGATATTGTTGAATACGTAAATAGTATAAGGAGGTCACATCATCCAGGAAGGTGATGGATCAATGCTTGTGATAGTGTAAATAGTATCAGGAGGCCACGTCGCATCCACACCAGCAGAACACCACTGACCTACTCTTGATTGAATGGAATGTTCGTGGAACCTGTTCAAGAGGTTGCCTCCATGGTCAACCACCCCAGCGGCTTGGAACTGGAAAGTGGCAAGGACTCCCATACTCCATTCGAACAAGGGAGATGAGAATGCATTGGAGAGTTCAAAGGAACATCACCACCATGGACAGTGCAATGGGTGACCATGATACCCTATTTTGAAAAGTAGACCATAATCCTGGTGAAAACGCCCATCTCACGGTGAGAAAGGATTCTAAAGTGAACTAGGGGAGTGCAATGAGGTAGTTGAGGCACGACAAATTGATGACCAGTTGCCAATACCCAGTTTTCTTAGGGACCACAAAAAGACGGGAGTAAAAACCATCCAAGGGATGGTGAACCTGTCTGACAGCCAGTTGTGAAAGCAAAACCTGAACTGCTTCTGATAGACACTGGCAAGTCATAAGATCTTGAGGAGGAAAGGAAATGGGGTGAGGAGAAAGAACTTTGCCACCCATTGATCCTCAACAAAGGGAGCCAGTAAAGAAGAAAATCCAATAAACGAGCTCCCACAGACTTCAAACCCACCGGGTAGTCACCAGTACTGTTGACAATGGACGATACGTGATACATCAGCGATGACCTCAACAAAAAGAAGTACTTGGATTTGAAAGAACAGGTAAAGGATGGGAAACAGGAATAGGTGGCATGAAAGACTGGTTGAGACAAATGGGCCACTAAAGTTGAAAGGGTGGACTGTTATCAGGCTGATGTTACCCACAGCCCAATATCACCAGGAGAGGTGTCAAAGACATCGTGTTGAAGCAAAGGAGCAAGACATAAATCTCCGAGATAAGTGGAGGGTAAATTAACTCTTTCAGCATGGGCTCTGTCCATGGGACTGACCTCATAATCATTTTGTGTTTGGTATAGTTTTCATGCTATAACTTTTAAATTAGTAAGCGCATGTTCACAAATTTTAGCAGATTATCAGTAAACACTACAATGCTTTCATATGCAAAATATCAATTTTTTATTAAATCTTAAGGTTTTTTAAGCAATGTTTTTCTCGTGCCATATTTTTTCTTTTTGGATGTTGTCTATCCAACATGCAAAGTAATTTTCATTTTAAGATTAAAAATACTTTTATGCATCAGAAAATTTTCAAATTTCACATGCGAAATCTTTATAATGTCTAGGTAGTTATCAAGTGTTTATTAAAAATAAACTATATTTTATCTGTTATTTTAACTAACAAATCTCTGTATGGGTTTGGAAGATTTGACCAATATTATAATCACATAAAAAATTAGGAAATAAATATAAATTATGTTTCTTTCATTCTAGTATGACAACAAATTATAACATGAATGTTTAGACTAAATAGCATAAAATCCCATAACATTATATATTTATTACTTTTATTATATTGACCTTTCCGCCGTGCTCTCATGTTACCGTATCCAATAATATAAAACTAACCTTTGGTCTTTACAAAGTGACCTGTCTTGGCTGTGTTTTAGTATACTAGTATTTTCTAAAATA
>NW_013668323.1:21161-27014 GCF_000517525.1 Limulus polyphemus
TGAGATGGTGTCCTAATACATGAAAATGGCCGAGATAACCACTAGAAGGGCATTCTGAGCTTTCTATTGGTTATTCACATGTCATATATTGATGTAAGTGTATATAAAAGACCATTTCCAAAAACTGATTCAGTACGAGTGATATCTCAGCAAATAGAAAAGTATGAGGTTCTTATTTTATATTCTAGGTTGTCAATATCGATAATTTAAGTTCCTATATACTTAGTATTTTGACATCACAAGCATTTAATGTGAACCAGTGCTGCATTCAACATCCCACGTGACACACAAAAATTGATGTTTAACTGTGTTTTTTTAATATTTACTTTTAAATTAAGAAATTAAATAATGCATAATACTAAAATTTGAATTATAATCTACAGTTTGATACCAAAGTTATTGACATAAATTCACAAAATAGTAGTTCGATAAAATTATGAATGCGAGTCAAGAAATGCAATGACATAGCCTTTGACCCGTCATCAGTCTGGAGAGGGTTAACATGAGCCAGAATGGAGTCCGTACCAATAAAGTCCCAATAACAAAACATGCCAAAGTTGAAGAAGAAATACGGACAAAAGTGGAAGACAGAATGTGAAGGGTATCGGCACAAAATCCCTCATGATTTCTGTGGAGAGCCTCAGAGAGATGTATAGGAGAAAGATAACGGAGAGTAAGGTGAAGGTGAGAATATTGGGCATGTGTGAGACTAATATTAGATTTGGGAGCCACTCCCAAAGAGGTTATAAGAAACCCAACAACTATTGGGGGGGGGGGGTGGCAGCATACTGATCCCTTCAACTAACTGGAAAAGAAAGTGATCTGCAGGAGAGGGAGGAAATACCAAAAACGGTTGAGAAGAATGCTCTTCAAACAAAGATGGATGAGGGGAATAAAATAGGTGAAGAGACAAAACATCACAAACCTGAGATACAAAATCATGAAAGCCAAGGAAGGTCTAGGTAAATTGTCAAGCTGGAACTGAGAAGGAGAAATAATGTTGAATAATGTCAGCAGACTCTGAAAGAGCTTGGGCGACGTCGGGGGACAAAGGGTGACCCAACCAGTGTTCAAGCTCCAGATGCACAAAATCAGAATGATCCACAGTCAGGGTGCCTGCACCTGAGGCCTCAGATAGAAGATTAGTCATTAGTGTGACCGTTGAAGTGGAAATGTTGACTTCGTAATTCAGAACTCATGAAAACTGCACAAAATGTCTAACGCAGAAAAGCAAGGAAAACAAACAGGAAGATATGTGGTGATGTATAAACAAAAAAAAATAGAGCCACTTAAAATTAAAAATGTGTCGCACAGAAAGAGCAAAGCACAAGAGAAGAATAGCTAATCTTATGAGAAGAGGTAAGTACCATATTGGAATTGTTATTCAAAAGGAGTGGAGGTACCCTAAACAAAGACAGGAGGTCGAAAAAAATTGCTTAATTGTGTCCACCTCAACTTCAGATTCAAAACCTGTGAAGGAAATGGTGTGGCAGAGATGAAATAAGAGGGTCCTGGCGACAACATGGACTTCCACCACATGTTGGATGATGGCTGTCATGATCTCAACAGGCAAAGAAGTTCCCGAATTGTTGGAAATTGAGAGTGACATCTGTTCTCATTTCATCAGGATAAGAATCCATCAGAAATTGTGAATTTATAACAGAAAGTGAAAACACAAAGTTGTTGAAGTATTTTACTTCAACAAGTCTCATCAAAAATAAACATGTCTGTGCACAACTGTACCAAGGAAAATAATAAGGATTTTAACATGTGAATGTAGAGGAAGCACTTGCGCATGGATGTGTGTCACACTCCTATTTGCGGAGGGTTCTGCTGCATGATATGTCATGCAGCAGTGCAAATTCACGTGTTTCACATGAAATTTAGGTGGGAGTTTTCACAAGGCTGTTGGCATGCATGTCTCTCAGGCAGATTAGAATAACTTCAAGAGGAAAAAATTTCTGTCTACGAAGGTGAATGTCTGTATCAGAATTTGCCATCCCTAATGCAGATTGTAGACATCTGTTAACTTCGACTGTGGTCTGCTTTGTGAATGAAAATTGCTTAATTTTTTAACACAGTGTCCAGTCTCTTTTATTCTTCAACCTCACTCAAAGTAATTGAATTCAGATTTATTAGGTGGAATATTCTCTGACAAACCTCCTGCTATTCTGTGTCTGGTTATTCTTAAGGGAAGTAACTGCATTTGAGAATACTACAACCGTATAACAAAAATATCTATGCAGTGGGAATAAATCAGAGGTAAAACTTTGTAATAAACTAATCTAACTGGTGTTTGAAAAAAATAGATTATACAAGTTGAATTCTGCAACAAAACAACCTATTGAAAAGAAAAACAAAAAACAATATGGGCAGAACTAATGAACAACCAATTTATCAAGTCATATTTAACACCTATAACTAGTAGTATTTAACAAACGTATATATACTTGGTTATAAAAAGAAAAAAAATATATAGATAGATATAACTTTACAAGAAACTTATTTCGCTTGTGGGTAAAACAAAAAACTTGAAGAAGAGCTGTATAACGAATTTATTTACCTGGTGTTAAAGGTACTAACAACAAAAAACTTACCTGGTAGTAGAAGGACTAGAGACAGAACTATAGAATGGATCTTGTTCTGCCAACAGTAATGAAGATCTTGGACTGTCTGTATTATAAGGTGGGGGTGGATCATTGTGAACAGAATCCTCTGAGAAAGAAAACAAATACATGTGAAAATTTAATATTTTTTAATCATTTGATGCCAAAATGCAATCTTAGATTAATGGTTTCTTTTCACATAGTTCAGAAATAGATCCTTAGTGTATAATATTTGCAGGGCTGTAAAAAAGGGACTTAGATTTTGTCCTTTGGATGTTTGGAACACATCACTGAATGAGGGTTCAAACCTTCAACAGTACTAATTTGCATGATTTAAAGATAAGATTCCCATAACTACTAGTTTATATTTGACTGAAACCCCTTTTATTTTACAGGTAATTCACATAAATGAAATAAACTAAGAACAATATATAGAACAGTAGTCATGCTTTTATATTAAGAAAAATACTCATTTATATACAATAAACCTTCCTACAACACGGATTTGCTTATATGCACAAAAATAAAAGCAACTGATTATCTGCCAAACATGAAAAATTCGATTATGTGCAGTTTGCCCAAAATGCAAACATATGAGTGCTCTAGACCATTATCTCTCTCAACACAGTTAAAATTATGTCTTTCACATACAAAAAAAATCATATTTTTTAATGAAGTATTTTTAATAAACTAAAATTTGTACATGAATATACTGAATATTTATTTTGAATAGTCCATGTGCAAAGTAACTTTCATGTTAAGATTAAAAATACCTTTCTTCATCTCAAAAATCTCCAATTTCCTTTGTGTAATCCTTAAAACCTCCTAAATAGATTTCAAAAGTTTTTTGAGTAAAACTTCATATTTCATCTGTTATTTTCTCTACTTTATCTCTATATGGGAACGACCTCGTAATCACCAAAAAAAAAGAGGGAAATAAATCTAAATTACCCTTTTTTTCTTTCTAGAATGACTTCAAATTGTAACATGAAACTACATTTGTTTACCCTATGTAGCTTTAAGCTCATAACAGTATACATTACATCTATTCATAATTCATTAAAGTCGACAGATTAATAACATGCAAATTAGACAATTTCCCCTGACTCTCAAAATTTTTATGACTTTCTAACTATGCAATAAGAGCTGTTACAAATTCATCCAAGCTAGTTGTTAACATTCCCACGGCAATAAACCATGTATTATAAGTGAACACAATGTAATATAATACCTCATTTGATAGATAATAACACTGACATTCTATTGGGTATAGATGATATACAATTAAATGTAAGAGAGAACTATTAAGAAATCCTAAACGACATGGATGTGACAGGAGGAGGTCTGATTTTATATTTGATAGCTCTGTAACCAGACAAAATTGAAGACTATAAAAATTATGGTTTGTCTGAGCAATGACAATTTTATAGTGTGTAATTTACGTTTCATTTCATCATTACTTGGGGTGGTGGATAAAATACAGAAGAGAAAATACCTAGAGAAAATGTGTCATGAGTGTAACACTAGGGAAAATTCAGGATTTTTTTTAAATATTGCCTTATAAAATTAAGAACTTAAAACTTATATACCATTAAACCATGGATTATTAGCTAAGATTTTATGCTAGACTAATTGGTTTAACATAAACAAAAAGTAGTTTAATAAATATTTTATGTGTAAGACACAAAAACCATGTGATATGTGCAGTAAAGGATAACCGTAAGGATAGCAATAAACGATCTCCAGCTTCCTAAGCCTCACTCCATCCCCACCATGTATCTAGGTGATCGAGGTAATTTCAGTGTCGTGTAGTAAATTAATTTTTGCTATTTTTTGATGCTTTTCATAATTAACCTTAGATAGCAGTATCGAATCCAAACGTAAAGCATCTCCAAGTGTTAGTGAGGCAAAGAAAATCTGCAAAGTTAAGGCATTAGCTGAGAAAATTCAGATCCTAGATAAGTTACAAAGCAGGATGAGTGAGACATCCATAGGCTGGGAATATGTCATGAATGAGTCTTCCATATTTACAATTAGGAGGAGTGAAGAAAAAATCTGTGTAAGTGTTAAGGCTTCTGTCCCTATAAGTGCTAAAGTTTCTCACATCAATTTTGATTGGGCATCCATAACTTGCTTTGCACATACATTGTAGCTTGCGGTAAATGATGGACTTAATTCAATTTCCAACTTAAAACAAGTGACTGGACCATGCAGGAAGTTGGTTTCAAATTTCACAACAGTATTATTGTTACAAAAGCTCTCTGAATCAAGCAACAACAAATGGGCCTTCTGCAACACAAGACCATCCAACAGTGCAAAACAATGTGGAACTCTGGTTTTCAAGCCTGGTAGAACAGTGGTAAGCAATAAGTGCTGTTTTATCAGACTTCACTATTATTAAACTAAATGATGCCCATGTTTTGGAGATACAGGATGAATACTGGTGAATTCTGAAAGAAATCAATCCTGTTTTGAAGTCTCTACAGATAGTCACAACAACAACTTGCAGCAATTACAGCATCAGCAGTATACTCTTCTCATGAGCCTCATTGATGTCCATTTGCAACTGTCTAATAAAAGCACAAACACAGTGAAATAATTTTTAGCTGCCATGTGCCAGTCACTTGAAGAGCAGCTCCATCCTAATAAAAAGAATTAAACTGTTACTCATCCTGCTCTCACCAGTACTGCTTTAAACCTGAGACACAAACGTTTTAGATTTTTAAATGATAAAGTGTGTTTTGTAGTTAATTACTGTTTGGTAGAGCTCTCTTGGAAACAAAAGATGAACTCATCACTAATGGTGAGTCTGTTTACTTACTCCAATGCCAGAACTGGGTTTATGTAATACAAAAATCAAAGAGAGCCAAAAGAGATCTTGAAAATGGATCAGATGACAGTGGAAGTAATGCTGTGTTTTTTTGGAAGGTGGGGACTAGATACCAAGATGATGATGAACACCTAAGTGAAACTGGAAGCTACTACCAGCAATCTACCATTCACTGATTCTGATCCACTAAAGTGTTGTAAAATGCAGAAAGATTCTTATCTGGTATTGGGAAAATTTGTGTGAGGATTTCTTTGCATCCTTTCTACTTCAGTTTCATCAGAGCAGATATGATGTACTGCTATTTAGAAAAACTATACACAGACAATTTGAATATGCTGATATTTCTGAACAAAAACCTGTAATCTACCCAGTTAAGGTTTATAAATATATATATATATATATATATATATATATATA
>NW_013668323.1:27674-45652 GCF_000517525.1 Limulus polyphemus
ATAATATATATATATATATATATATATATATATATATTTCCCCATATCATACTACCAGTGTTTTTTCTTACCAGTATGCACACTGCCCAATGCTGCTCAACTTTAATTACCTGTTTTTTAAGGTGAATAAACATTTGTTATAATTGGATATGCCTGCACATACTATGAAATTATATAACTGATCACAGTATATTTTATTTTTGTCTCTGCAAAAAGACATAATGTTTTTCTATTGTTTCTTCTTATTTCTTTCTTCTTCCAAACACTTTTCAATCAACCGCCATTCCTTCATTTCTTGATGGACTGACTGGAAACTTGGTAGAGTTATACTTTGGTCCAATATGCCCAGATACTTTTTTTTCATTTTTTGCTTTAGTCCTTTTTTATGAAGTTTATGGAGTCAAAGGTCAAACAACCCAAAAATTTATATGTTGGGCTCCTGTGAGGTCATACTTACAGTAATCAAAATGAAAATTGGCACAAATTTTCATGTGCTCAACACACTGACGTACAAAATAGTTGGATTTTCTTATTTTGAGTTTTTTTTTGGGGGGGTAGAGATCACAAAAAAGCATAATATTAGGGTTTTTAGTCCATTCTTTGGCCATATTTCGACCAATTTACATGTGATTTAGTACTCTTTGCAGATCTCAAACAGAGATATATACAATTTAGGAATTTTTGTCTTTTCTCAATTTTTCAGTGAGGAAAGCACAATTCATATATATGTCAACCAACTTACAGATACATTCTTGCAGGCCCCAAGCAGTGATATAGACAGTTTACAATTCTTTTGGTGTCCAAATTGGTCATTTTGGGATTGCATGATGGAGACATGTTGCATTTGGCCGTGAATGTTAACCTTTTAATTTACTGTTTTGTTTCTCTCCTAGAACCAAAGAGGTTTATTACATTAAAAACATAAAAAAGAAGGATGCTTCTTAGATTCTAAGCTTATTTTTTTGGTATTTTCTTCAGACAAGTACAAGTACTTTTTGTATTAAATTGAAATATTAATCCTTTAAATGTCAAGTCTTTCTTTGAGTGAACATGGTACTTGTTACTTGGAATAAAGTCTATTTGTGTGAACATAACTTGTTGTCTTTTAAATTTTTAAAAGTTGGAAACGTTAGTGATTTAGATTTAGCAATATCAAAATTGACAGCATAACATTTATGTAATAATGCAAATCAGAATTTTTAATTAAGTAAATTTATAAATTTATTTATTAGCTACATTTTGATGTGAAGTTTATTCATATACCATGATAATAAAGTAGTTTATTTAAATTTTGAATATAATTGGAAACTGTAAAGGAAAGTTAAAAATGTTTACTAAATTAAATGGAATCTAACACCTCTACTTTAATGGCTTTCAGAGTGATTAACCAATTAGAACAAACAAGAGATACTGACAGTCTAGGAAAGTTAACATTTTCCTAAATTCAAAATGTATTTCCAATAATACTTACCTCTGCTGACACTTATCGATATTACCCGACTACCAGGGTTTCTTCTTTGCCCAACTAAGCATTACTCTGATTTTTTTTCTCACTTCCTCCAGTCATTTATATCACACTCAACTGCCCTTGGTGCTCCACCTATGTCAATGAACCCTCTATTCTGGTACTGTATATAAGCACTATTTATCACTTTTTCAAGACTGATACCAACTCGGTCTCTAACACCAGCTCTTAGTGGTGAGGAAGGGCAGGAGAGTGTCAGCAGAGGTAAGTATTATTGGAAATATATTTTCAATTTAGGAAAATGTTAACTTCCAAAACATATTTATCTCTGTTGCCACTTACAGCTAGAATTTCACACTGAGAAAGTGGAGAGGTTGGTAAGGGCATTATCCATACAGAAAGCATCTGCATAGATCATGGGTGTACCAAGATAAGAGTGGTACCTGAGTGGGGGCCCACACTACATCCAGAACAGGTATGCTCTTCACCCTGAACTTAGTTTCTGTATCAAGGGTGGAATTGTTCATGAATAATCATCACTAAAGGCCAGCCCCAACCAGATAGCCAAGGTTCCACTACTCAGGGTTAGAATTAAGGGGTCTTGGTCCCTATATCCCACACTGGTGGCTAGGGCAATTGGACCACAATGTCACCAGTGCCCTACTTCTCACCATATTGTGGTGTACATAATCCGTGAGGATCTCTCCAAGGTCCATCAACCCGTGGCTAGAAAATGGCAAGGGTCTACCATACTCCACTTGTAGAAGGGGCAGGGGAGAATTTGCATTGGGTAGACCTGGAGAAATGCCTGGATCCCCATTGGATATCTACTGGAAAAATCTTTTACTGGAGACAGTGCAATGGGTGACCTCAAAACCCTACATTTGGAAGCTGGAAAGGGTGAGCCAAAGAAGTGGGTAGTCACTTTCCTGGTTCCAGCTTTTTCCATGATAGTTCATAGAAGGTATAGTTTGAATCAGGCAATTGAGTAATTTTAATACCAAGAGGATACCTCAACTGATCTTGCAGAACCCTCCATCTCAACAGTGGGAACTGTTAGAATTAGGATGGATGGGTTGAATGCTTTCTATTATCCCTGGTCTGATGTGAATTTTGGGAAATAAGCATACCCTTGAAGGCAACACCACCACTTGGCAGGATCCTATGAAAGGGAAGAAGGTAAGATAAGAGCAATGAAAAAATGTACTTACCCATCTCAAAGATGGTGTGTAGATTGAGAAACAGTGACTGGAGAGAGTCAAAATTCTACAGGAGACAAAACAGTCAGATGATGAAGACAATGAGAGACAAATATGTGTAGATTCGTCCAACCGCAGATCTCATCCAAGAATCAGTAAAAATGAGACACAAGAGAGTGAGACACTTGATGCATATGATGCAAAGAACTGTGAAAAACTATCTCCTTACCAAGTAGCTAAATTATTAAAAAGAAAGGCCAGGTCTGGGTAGAGAAGTAAATATGGTGAAAGAGAATGTAAGAAGCATTAGTGACACAGACATTCGAACGATGTCAACCACATGCAAGAAGGAGAAGCAAATATATTTTCAGTGAAAGATAGTGTAATAAACATGAAGCAAAGGGCTTGAAAAGCGTGTAAAACCACATTATGGTTTCAGTCAGGCATGGTAGCATGATGAGGCAGTCGATCAAGAGGGATGAATCAGAACAAAGTGAAGAGGACAGGGGGAAAAAACCAGGCCAGAATGAGAAAGGTGAAATGTAGTTGATAAAGCTGCCTGATAACCAGCAATAGTGAAAACCAACAATCCATGGTTGAACAACCATAAGAAAAAAAAAAGGTTGAAAGGTGGATAACAGTAGGATGGCCTGGAGGAAATGAGTAGCTGATGAACCAACATAAAAAACTATCACTTTCATTAAAATATAGAGTTGAAGGATGACAGAAATTGGATAAGGAAAAGTCTACATGACTGGAGAGTTCAGCCCTGCAGGTAACAGACCAGACAAATCCCACATGTGAAGATGAAAAGATGAGTAAGTTGGGTATGAGAGAGACATGTGGTTGGAACAAGAAAGAGAAGTAACTGAAGATAGGAACAGAAGATACAAAGCAGAGGATATCAAGGTTGTGCTAACTAAAAAGGTGCCACAAAAAATATTTAACAAGGAGTGTCATGTATCAAAGTAAGAATGAAGGAGGAGAAAAAGAGAAGGGGTAGGTATACAGAAAAAAGTGAGATCAGTCCTGAGAGTACTGACCACCAGGGTTGATGAATGAAAAACTGGGAACCATAAGATAGAAAGTTTGGTGTTGTGAGGAGTGGAAAAGCATCGATGAGAGGCATGGCCAACTGAGAGCAAACCCAATGAAAAATCTAAAGGTGGAGAGGCAACTCCATGAGTAGAACCAACCAACTGAGAGAGGTAATCTACCACCAAGTTCAGAGCCCCCAGCATATGACAAGACATGAGATGAACCCAATGGGAAAGAGCCCAAAATAGTAGGTCCAATGCCTGGAATGAGTACACCCTGACAGAAATAAAAGAAATGGCCATGGAATTATCAGAGTAGATCACAACCAACCAATCCACGACAAGAGGGAACTTTCTTGATGGACAGCAAGAAATTAGAGTACATCTATGTAGAGTGAATATTCCTTCAGAGGCCACATGCCCAAAGTCATGTTGCCATTCAGACATACCCCAGCATAACAGAGAAGCACCTGTGAAGACATGGAAATCAGTTTTGGGGTGGGTGCGAGAAGGGGATGCCCACTATGGTATTTGCATGCTTGAGCAACCAAGACAAGACCTTGAGAAGAGGATAGGTGCACAGCAGATTCCAAGGGTTCCACTGGTCTTACAATAGTTTGAGGAAAATCAGTCTTTAAAAGCGAGAGGGTGCAGGGTGTAAAAGAGAAGACAAATCTTGGTGAAAAGACATTCCACTGCTCATAGGTGAAAGCTGAACGTAATTGATATGGAAGTTGAAGAATATGACCAGATGTACCAAACATAGGGTGTGCATGAGAAAATAATGCAGGTAATAGAGAAAGAATTATCTCAAGAAGGGACAAGGAAAAGACAATAGTCCATGTAATAATGAAATGTTAGCCACAATCTGTGAATAAGGTGGGCAAATGCCCCATGACCTAATTGAAAATATAAGGAGCAGATGCAATGTCAAAAGGAAGGGCATGGAATTGGAAGACCTGATCCTGATGAACAAAACAAAGAAAACATCTGGAGGATGGGGGTGACTGGAATGTGTGAAAGTGTCCAAAATATCAACCTTGGTCAGCCACAGTACAGGTGAAAAGAACCCCTCAATATAAAACCGATGGATTACAAGTTTGGTTTGAATCTATAATTTAGCAGTGATAGACTAGAGGGAAAGCAGCTAGTCAACACCACCCACTGCCAATTCTTGGGTTATTCTTTTACCAATGAATAGTAGAATTGACCACCACATTATACTGCCCCAAAGCTGAATGGGTGAGTAGGTTCAGTGACAAGAATTTGAACCTGCAACCTTCAGATTACAAATCAAGCACCTTAACCATTAGGCTATGCCAGGCCCTGGATTATAAGAAATTGGTGAAAAGATGATGGGTTGATAACTAGATGCCAATACTTGGTCTTCTTGGGACCACAAAAAAGACGAGAATAATGAACATGTGTTGGAACAAATATTGTCTTGATGGAATTAATAGCCAAGAGAACAAGACAACATCCTCAAGGTAATAAAGATAAAGGGGACAAGAGAGAAGAGGAGAAGAGAGGAGAAATAAGCTGTGGGTGAGAACCTGAAGAACCCATCTGTCTGATGAAAATGGAGACAAATGATTGGCTAAGAGAGACAGACGGGGCTCCCACAGGGACAGACCTGAAAAAGAAAACATCACCAAGATGAGTGACGACCCTGATATTAGGGAGTGGAAGAACAAGAAGGAAAAAAAAAGCCAGGAAGCTGAAATGGGAAGGGGAGACATGGATTCAACAAGACTAAGAACAGGATGCAGATGTTGAAAAAGACACAAAACTAAAGTAGACAATGAGGACTGATGCCAGGTCACCCCAGCTTGGGTCTCCAGAAGACCTTTGGGCAAAAAAATGGAGCCAATAAACATCATGGTAATAAGCATGATATGGAGGTATATATTAGCTAGGAGAGCACCCTGTCTCCACAGCAAAGAAACCAAATAAGGAGGGATAGAGCAGGAGACAAAGTATGGGCCAATTTGGTAAAAAAAGGATAGAGCAGGAGACAAAGTATGGGCCAGTTTGGAAAAAAAAGAACAAAACTTTCCAGAAAACTGCTCCAGAGAACAATGAAGTGCCTCAGATATAAAGTAAAGTGACTATAGGTAACAAAAGGTGATAAGAAAGAAACAAAGATGTAAAAATTGGGCATTAAAAAGGGATTTAGAAATTAAGGAGTCTATCCCCCAAGCAGGTAAAAGAGATTCCAATGAGTAGGAAACAAGGAATAGAAATGAAGAAAGGCTGTAAGCCAGCACAAAATAGTCAAGTAAATAAGGAGGATGAGGCATGTTAGTATGGATGTGCAGTTGTCTGACACTAATGTAAGGTAAAGGAAAGAAGACAAAGTAGTCTTGAATATGGGTTTAATGAAGTAAAGCATGGCAGGAATCAAAGACAAGGGGAAAGAAAAAGAAAATAACATACCTGTAAACTCATGTCAAGTACCTATCAAAAATATACTTTCAGTGTAGGAAAATATTAACTTCCAAAATGTTATCTTACATTCACACATACAATAGCTAGAATCCCACACCGAAGGGCCGGAGTGACTGGTGCAAACGTTACCTAGATGAGAAACCTTCCAAAGAATGTCCGTGGAGAGTTACCTCTCTTGAGAGAGGAACACACCTGTAAGGAGACTGCTCCACAACTGTACCAGGTATACTCCTTGCCCATGAAGTAGTAAGTGTTGCATCATTAGGTAGAAAATCAGCTTAGCACGTCCAAGACTGCATACATGTTGGTTGGCCCAGCCCAACATCAAAACTGTACTTGGGGGTGGGGGGTCAACTCCAGTCCAAAACCAGATGGCATCAGGTATTTATCTTCTGGTCTACAGTTGGAGGAGGGTCCCTACCATCTTCACCTAAGCTTATAAGACAAAAAGAATAATGTTCCAGCCCATCTGTTTGGACAAGGCACGTGCACAAATCCTCAACCAACACCAACCATTTAGGAATCCAGCATCTGAGTGATAGTAGGCACTGAAGTACCCATGTGGTGGTTAACTCAAATCCAAAACCAAACGGACTTCTTGTTCTTTGTCCAACTCAATGAGTAACCAGAACTTATGAGTAGCAACCTGCAGGTGTATACTGAGGATACTCCAGCCAACCAAATTACCTATCAGCCAGTCCAGCCCCTTGCAACACCAAATTCCCAAGCCTCAGCTTGATGAAGGAGGTACTAGTATATCATGTCTATGATAGGATGAGAGCTTACTACCAACACACACATGAGGACTTATGTTGGCTGGGCCAGCTCTTAATCTAAAACTTACCATTCAGGAACCACCATCCGGGTGATGGGTCCCTATTTGAGGGATGAACTGCATTTCGGTAGATCTATTCCAGTTTATGAATAAGTGGGAGGATTCACACCACCTACACTGGCAGAACATCACTGCCCTAATGTTTACAGAATGGGATTGATCACATTAAAGAAGAAGCATCCCCAGTGGCTAGGAACTGGTAAGTAGTATGGACTCCTGTAGTACACTTGCAGAAAGAGGGGGGGGGGGAAGAGAGAGAGAGAGAAACATGATGGAGAAGCCAGAGGAATGCTACATTGAAGACTGTGCAGTTGGTTACCATGGTAACTCCATTTTAAAAATCAGACGATTCTTGACTTATTCAATTGTAGGAGCAGCTATCCCCTTCTGCTTTGTTCATGGTAGTTCTTGAATGGAATGGGCATAATTATGCAATATACCACAAGGTGAATCTACTAGTGGTTTCATGGAACACCCCCATCTTGACAGTATACGTTATAGGCCTAGAGAGAAGTACACATATAAATTGACAGGTTAAGCCCCAGAAGTTTGATCTAGTGGGGGCTCCAACCAACCATTCAACTGGTCCAACCCTTTGGTACAAAGTGGATTTTGCAGCTGATAGCCAATAAGTATACCTAGACAGCACCCCCCCTGGAGTATAAATGAGAAATGGGAAGGAAGTCAGCATAAAAAAAAGTTGCCCTCATGAGCTGCTGATGTCTTGGAAAGGAAGCTGCAACTTGGATAAAGGAGAACATAGGTGTAGTGGTAAAGAGTGTGTGAAACATAGATGGCGAGGATGTCTAACCTCTGATGATCACAGGCCAAGAGTAGTAGGAAATAGGTTTTAAGGGATAAATGGTAGAAGTTACAGGTGGCTAAGGCTTGAAAGGGAGGATGGATAAGGATGTACAGAACAACATTAATATCCCAATCTGGCAATAATGTAGGGCGAGGATGATTGATCCAGAAGGAACGTTACAAAATGGAAATGGTGGGAGAGGTAAACACTTTACTGTACCTGGTAAAATGGAAAGTGTTCAACAAGGCTGCTTGATATTCTGCTATGTTAGAGGGCAGCACTGAACAGTATTGAGAAAGTAACTTGCATCAGGAGTGTGACGTACTCATATTGGTGGAGGGTTGCCACATGTTTAATTGCATGTGAAGATGCAGTAGAACCACATTGAACATGGGGTAGGTGGTAATTTCAAGGCTAGTAGCACATATAGAGAGCAACACTGAATGAAAGAAGCTTGTTTGTTTGTATGTTTTTAACTAAGCACAAAGCTACACAATGGGCTATCCGTGCTCTGCCCACCACGGGTATCAAAACCCGGATTCTAGCGCTGTAAGTCCGCAGACATACCACTGTGCCACTGGAGGGCATGAAAGAAGCTATCATGTGAGTTGACGTAAGATACTGTGTCAGAAATTAGAACTAATTCTAATAAATTTAGTTGTTACAATTTTTGGTATACTGTATGAAATTACGAAAAAGTTTATGAGATTTATACAAGTTTGTTTTTCATTTAATTGTGCATATGGCTATTGATGAATACTGGACCCTGAAAATTACAACTGTTGGCTACTGAAACATCAGACAACTTAATTTTTAAAATTTAGTAGGTGTGTTCTTTCGAACACTTTTACTATTTGTAATAAAAGAACAAAAGGTAATCTTGCAGAGAATTCTAACACATTAAGGAAGTTACGTTCACAATGACTCTCACAACATCTTGTTTAACTGGTTGTTAAATATGTATATATATTAAATGATAGATCAGATGTTACACTGTTTAAAAACAAAAATTATCTATCTTTGCTGATATGATTTTGTATAGTATATCACAAATTTTTTAATATATTGTTTTTATTATAGAAATTATTCTAAAAACATAGATCTTTTATGTTAAGAGAGTAAAGTGTTATTCATAAAATACACAAGTACTGAACCAGACATAACTTCTTCCTCACTGATTATATTACTATATGATAGAAGGAATGGCAATGACTCACCTGTCAAGTTTGGCACTGTGGATTGGGCTACAGCTGCACTAAAAGTTGGCACACGAGATGTGAGAATATGAGACCGCCGAGATGCTATATCTCTTAAGACATGTGGTTCTATTCCATCAACAGGAGTGGTAGCAGCACTATTCTGTCCAGAGAAGGAGTACATGTTGGCAACACCACTTGTGGTACTACTACAATGAAGTCGGTACAGAGGACCTAGAAAATAAGATCTAGCTTGACACAGAGATAAAAAACTTTATACTAAAAAACATCGGGTTGGAAGAATTATATAAAGTCTAACTTCATACCTGTATTTACACTTACTAAATTGTTAAATAAAAACACAAAAGTTAACACCGCCTTTTCTAAAAAATAAGAACTACTACAAATTTGATAATCAATACAACTGGTTTCTGTTACTCACATATGTAATTTAACCAAACACATCATATGACTAGTGAGAAATTTATAACCAAACTAGAGGGAATCAAGACCAAAAAAATATTTTGATATCTGTTGTTCTACATTCAAATAAATGTGTCAAATTTGCTTCAGAATAACTTCATCATATCTTAATAACTAAGCACGTATTTTTGACCCTTACAGAACCAGATAATGTGGAAGTCTATTATCATATATTTGTTATCATAAATTTATGACTTAGTTTCTAGTCTATTTCACTGAATAAACAGTCTTGTAATGTCTCTCCATTCATCTGCATTAGTGATGTCCAACAGGAAAGTTACCCACTTATATATCAAGTTATCAAATTACATTCAAAACACTTTGACAAAATAAAATAACTCACACCTACAGGCAGGAAAATACAAAAACTACATCTAAACAACCACTAAGGCCAATGAAGAATTTGAATCTACCCAGGTTAGTCAATCCCAGCTCTTTTTGAAGACATTTCTCAACCAACTAACTATACAAGTGACTAAAAAAAATAGATTATGGACCAAACTTTCTCAAAACTGAAGTTATCAAATTAGGTTTCTCAGTTTGAAATAGTGGAATTTGTTTTTTAATTCTTAAGCTACTACACAAAAGTAATATATCAGTCAGTTATGAAATGTAAGGTAGTTCCCATAGCATGCTTAAATATTAATGGTATGCACCTTGTTGTCTGTCTCAAGTTTACAAAGTTAACATTTTCCTTATCCGAATATGTCAGATGAATAATCACCTCTCGCAGAACAAGCATCTACCAAGAAGATTTTTGTGCAATTCATGAGTCTTGAATGGAATTTCCTCCCCTACATGTATTAAAGTGGACTGCACCAGCATATGATGTAATCATCATTAGACATATAGTCCTACATCAATAAGATAAAGGATGATACATTCTCCATGAAACACACCAGAAATGGAGAGGAAGAGTTGATAGTTTTGTAGAGAGGTATGTACTTTAAATACATTTTCAGGTAAATAAAATGTTAATTTCAGAAATGGTACTCACCTCTCTGTAAAATAAATAGCTAAAATCCTACAATGATAACATGCTCCTTTCTAAAATTAGAGCACCACATCATAATGGAAAAGTCCATGTGGAGGGGGTAGTTTAGTAGAGCATCATTCAGTAGGAGACTACATCTTTCTCTAAAGGGAATACTCTTCCCCAATAAAGGGGGGTAGAAGAAAAGGTAAATTGAAAAGAACCACATCTATGATACTAGTGTTGTATAACTAGGCAGTATCTTGGATGGCTAGCAAGGCATGTATATGTAATGTGGTTAAGGCAACAAGTCAGGCCATACAATATTGGGAAGAATCATCACAGAATTCCATCAGAAAGGAGAACACAAAGCTGATCCAACTGACCTAACCACTGGGAATAGTTGGGATCTTAATGTAGGAAATGACCCGTACTACATTTCCAGATAAACTCCTGACTCTACTTCCCATCAAGGGGTGTATCTATTCATATGCATTCCAGTGGGATTACGTCAACTCAATGGGGAACTTTCCATGTGGATATCCTCAGCAGTTTTGGCCTGGGGAAGCAAAGATTCTTTCATTATACCATTTCAATTAAAAAAGGGGTAATGTACATAGGGAAGAAAACTGGAGAAGTATGTAAACTAAACAGGAATTTTCTAACATGTGCATAAGATCCTACACTAAAAACTGTGCAATAGGTGATAAAAAAAATAGAGACAGCAGGTGCTAGCCAGGTGTGAATACAGGTCTGCATTTGGTGTCTCTTTTATGAAGTATGGCCCGGTGGGGGGGAATTATATATATATATATATATATATGTATGTATGTATGTATATAAACACTGCTGAAGCAGTCTTGGGAAAAACCCAACCTCAACAGTGAGACTGAGTAGGGGCAGTGGGGTTAACAATTTCTGTTATCAATCACACTCCATCTGAACAGTGGATGGCTTATCGAATTTTGTAAAGACATACATAGTAAATTCAGAAATATAATAAATATTACTTCTTCAATATGGACATCCTGCACAAAGTGTTAAACACAACAGGATAGCAATTATTTATATTTGTCATCAGAGATTATTATTAAGCTTACTACATGTTTTAATACTGCATTCTTTATCTAGTCCCTAAAGGATTTTCAAGGATTAGAAGAGTTTATAATGATAGCATTCCAACCACAATGTTCACCATATCTATTGCTGTTGATGTATTTCAATCAATCCAAAGTTCATCAGGCCAGCTTGGACAGAAAAAACATAGGAGTGGTAAAAACACTAAAAGACATCTGTTACAACAACAACTGTTGTGGAGTAAATGTATTATTAAACAAAAAACAATAGGTCTAATACTAATGTCTGATGACAAGCATAATTAATTATAAGCATATGTTGCTAACTTAGAAAGGTGTTCACACCATAACAAGAGAACATTTGCAGTATGTGCAATTTCACAGCCAGACATAAAAAAACCCATACTGTCATCATCATCTATGGGTAAGGGTAGCCAACAATATATTAACACACAACAAAAGCAAAAAATTATTCACCATGCAAGAAAAGCAGTCAATAAATAGCTACACTGTACTTCTTTCTAGAGGAAATCACATTTAGTTCATACGATCAAGGAAGTTATGAACACTACAGTATTTTATCTCCCTCTACACACACACACACATATATATATATAAATCTTATATCTCCACTGCATAGATAATATTAACACTCTTGCTACGGGCTTAGTCAAATCAACCAAGTTTGTATTGTGTATCTTCAAGAAATTTTGCAAGCTTTCAATAAGAATGAATTCTTTTGCAGACAAAAAATCAGAATTTGTAATGAGGTATTTTCACTAAAAATTTCTTCCTGTATATATCGAATCAAAGTCTTGACTATTCCAAGTGCAAAGTGATTTTCATATTAACATAAAATATATTTTTCATCTGAAGATTGTCAGATTTCATTTGCATAATCTCTAAAACATCCAAAATAAATTTAAAATTTTTTCAAAATACAAAATAAATCTAAATTGTCCTTTTTTCTTTCTAGAATGACTTTAAATTGTAACATGAAACTACATTTCTTGATGCTAAATAGCTTAAAACTCATAGCATTATACATCAGTTTCTACTTAAATTTCATTGTTTTGTTGCCCATTGAACTGTTTCAAACTCAGGGGTGAGATTCTGCAGTACTTATTTTTTAAGGCGGTACCAATACCAGGACATATTTGAGCTGCTTTGATGTTTTTATGTTAACAGCGTAATTTTTTCTTTTCTTTTTCAAAAATAGGTCCACTTCACATAGCTGAGTACCTCTATTTTTTTGACAATTTCACACCTGGTCTAGCTAACAATCTTGCTACCCAAGTTTTAAATAACTTGGCAAACATGTAGCTCACATTATTCTATTGAATTACATAACACTCATGAGCATACCTTGTGAAAATTTTTTATTATTATTCTATATTTTACCTAACCTAAAGTAGTTATTTTCCTAAACTGAATATAGATTTCCGATGGGTAATCACACCTTTCACATGTGTGTGTGTGTATATATATATATATAGCTGTTCTCATTCAGTGCTGCCCTCTATACACAAACAAATTTTTGCATGCCACAAGCCTTGAACTCCCAAGTACCCCAAAATCAATATGGTTCAACTGTATCTTGCATGTAAATCATCATGCGACAACATTCCACAAAAAGGAGTGTGACACACCCTCCTGAAACATGCAACTCCCTCTATAACCAACTATCACTTCAAGATTAGACATATGAAAATAATAACTTCCGATTTGGTACATTACCTCTATTCACAAGTATAGCTAAAATTCCACATTGAATAGTTGGAGGGACCGGTGCAAGAAAAAGAAGGAAGTATCCTTCAAAAGTGTCTCAAGAACACCCATGAAGTGTGATTCCCATTGGTAAAGGAACACATGTGAGAGACTGCACCACTTCTGTACCAGGTATACCCTGTGCCCAGTGTGGAAATAGGTGTCGCATAAATGGATGGAAAGTGGGAGGAGCAGAACCAAAAGGGAGAGACAACTGGTTGGGTTGGAATCTGAACCAAAGTATACAGTAATATCAATCCCATAGAAGAAAAACTCCAGAAGAACCATCTACAAACAGGAATGTGAGAAAAGCTAATATGGATGTGGCTAGGGTATGATGGACTGTACATGGCCAGTCAACTCCCATCCAAAACCAAGAAGCATTAGGGATAAAACCTCCAACCCGTGGTAGAAGGATGGTCTATACCATCTCAACCTTAAGAAGGGATGCGTATACTGAGTAAACCTATCAATGAAACAAACAAATGTATGCAAATCCACAAACAACCACACATATGGGAACTCAACATCCAAACGATGGTAGGATGAGATGTGACAATGTAACAGGTCACATCAAACTCAATCAGACTGGCACCCCACTGCACAACATCAGCCTCAGGCAATAAAAACACACTGAGGTGGAGAGCGAGAGGAAGAACCGAAGCACTGATCAACATTATCTTCCTGATAGAACCACACAGAAACTGAAAGGCAACACAACCTTCTGGATCCCACCATACAGAAATGCATCACCACTAGAAGTATATAGCAACAGCACAGAAACTGGGTGCAACATCAACCTCCAGGACCAACTGCAAATAGGTGGAGATCCTGAGGCAACTTGAGTAAGGAAGAGGAAACACAACCAACACATGTGTGAGGATTTATGTTGACTGGTCCAGCTCTAACCCATAATCACTCACTAGGAACCAACATCCAGGTGATTGTAAGATGAGAAATTGCAGTCAAAGGGGTGAACTGCAATGTGTCAGATCTACTCCAAAGTAATATCATCCTCTGGATAGGACAGCACAAAGGCTGGAGCAGAATAGCAACTTCCACATCCCTCCATACAGAAGTGGATTGCATCTACAATATATAAGCAACCTCATCCTCTAGATAGAACTGCACAACAACATCAACCTCCAAGACCCACTGCATGGAGATGTAGGACATTTATTTGTAGATATGTGCAACATCATCCCCTGGATAGAACCACACAGAAGTTGAAGCTCAACACCACCCTTTGGGTCACACCTCACTGAAATGGATCACATTTAGTAAATATAAGCAATCTCACTCTCTGGATAGAACTGCTTAGAAGCTAGGAACTACATAAACTACCGGGACCCACCACACAGAGGTGGAACTCATGATTGGAAAATCACACACCATCTACACCAGCAGAACACTACTGCCCTACTCTCAACTGAATGGAAGCAAACACATTCAGGAGGACTTCTACATGGACCACCACCCAAATGGCTCAGAATTGGGAAGTATCAAAGACTCCCATACTTCAGTAGAAGAATAAGGGGGATAAAACGTGATGGATAGTTTAGAGGAATACCAACATCGGAGACAGTGCAAAGGGTGACCACAAAAACCCTATTTTGAAAAGCAAACTGTCACTGATTTCTTTAATGAAAAGGATACCAGGGATGGGCAGCTATCCCCTTCTGCTTTACTAATGTAAGTCCATGGGTTAGTACGGTCCTGAATAAGAATATTAATGAAGCAAACATATCACAAGAAGAAACCTACAAGCAATTTTGTGGAACACCCCATCTCAACAGTTTCCGTTATAGGCCATTGTATACATTGTGGCTGTACAGTGCAGATTTGAGATATAGGAAGCATACCTGAACAGGCAACACTCACCACTGAGTGAGATCTGAATACTAAATGGGATGTGCCCCTGGAGGGAAAAATTTATACAGAAAAGATAACTTACCCAGTCATGGCTGCACCAAAGTTTGAAGAATGGAAACAGTCGGAAAGCAGTATCCAGATGAGGAAGAAACAGCTACCCAATGAAGATAGTGGAAGATGAATGTATGATGTGGAGGCCACATACCTGACTAAATAGTATCCTCCAATGGATGACAGAGGTGAGAATCCAGGAAAAAGGTAAGGTGCCTGATCGCAGAGTCTACACGTGAATCCAAAGACTCTGGAAAATCTCCAAATGGAGAAAAGGAGGTATCTGGAAGTCACAAAGATAATAGGAAGGTAGATGAAAAAGCAGTCCTTCCCAATAAAATCCTAACTGCAACAAAACCAGATGAGAAGGGATAGGTTTGACAATAGCACCAATGAGGAGTAAGGAGGGAAAATGTATCTCCTAAAAAACCCCTTAGAGGATCAGTGCAGTGCCTCAAAAAGGATATGTATGTTGGACAAGTATGAGAGCTGTAAAGACAAAAGCAAAAAAACTTTCAAAACATTGTCCTCTACACTTGTGTTTCTGCAACAGACAACAGTTTCTGTCTATTAAAATAAATTTCATCCAGAAATATATTACTTACTTGGGTGCTCTTGGTTTTTATGTCAGCTGTCAATGAAACCTAACCCTACTTTTTTTATAGTAATGGTACAACTGCACTAGATATTTTATTTAATTAAATAATGCACCTAAGGACACACAATAATAACACATAATTTCTCTGGCTTTCTAACTATGCGATAAGAGCTAAGCTTGTGGTTGTGTTTCCTGTGGGAATAAAGTATGAACTGGAAGTGAAATAGACAATTCTCCAAACAAAAAACTTTACAATAAAATATGGCATTGGATAGTTAATACTTGGGCTTTCTATTGGTTATAAATAATACAGTATTAAACATCAGAGAGGAACTACTGGAAATTTGTGAAAGAGAGGATGTGACAGGTGGGCATGGCAAGAGGGGTCTGATTTTCTATTTTATGGCTCTGTAACCAAATAAGATGGAAGGCTATAAAAATTGTTTTGCCTAAGCAATAACAATATTATAATGAGTAACTTACATTAAATTTTGTACTTCTCAGAGGAATGGTAAATAAATTAGAGAAGAGGGGATACCTAGAGAGCAAATGTCAAAATTCTCCTACTAGGGGAAATTCAGTTTTCTTTTAAACATTGCCTTATAAAATTAAGACCTTAAACTAATATAATATTAAAATTTGGATTATTAGATATGTTTTGATGCCAAATGTATTCATATTTTATGATAATAAAGTATTTTAATTAAATTTAGAATATAACTCAGTCAGACCTAGTGACATGAAAAGAATGCCCTTATAGAAAAAGCTAAATAAGAGTGAACAGAGATGCGTTGGTCAACTTGGCCTGTCTATCACAGTTTGTTTTGGGGCACTGTCAGTGCTGGATCCCAATCTTTGAGGTTCACTGTACAGACTTCCACTGTACAGTCTTAGCAAATCTACGATTTGCATCCCTTTATACTTTACCACCTGTGTCTTCATTCTCAGCTCATCTGCTGAAGGTCAGCTGATATTCTTGCAGTATCTGATAAACAGGCAAATGTTCAACAGTTTTGGTGGGTGAATAGCTCTGAAAAGCCTGTCAAAGTGTGGGGGATCTTTCTCCGAGTTAATTGGGGTTTTTCTGACTCTGTTTTCATTCTCAGCTAAGCTTTGCTTTCCTCTTCTCCACCAAAGTTCTTTCTTGAACACACAGACATTTCTTGGTTTACATCTTATGAGGATTGGTTGGTTGGTTTGGTGCTTTATGGCGCAAAGCAGCGAGGCTATCTGCGCCAAACAACTGGTAAAAACAATTAAAGTAAAATGTAAAAATACAGCGAGTTAAAACCAATACATGTCGGTAAAAGATTTATATAGAATTAAAAAGACTATAGTGTGTAAAAAATTAAAAATACAATCTAATCGGACAGTGTCACCATTACCAATGACACTGTCCAGCGTCAGGGGTAAACTTTTAGAAAAAATGTGTCTAAAATGGTGCCGCCACTCACGGTCGTAACGACGGCACGACAGTAAAATGTGGGCTATTGTGATTTGAGTGTCACAATGGCTACACATCAGTGGGTCAATACCTGATAAAAGAAAACAATGGGTTAAAAAACTATGACCAATGCATAGCCTTGCTAGGACTACTTCCTCCTTCTGATCCTTATGGAAGCAAGACGGCCAAAGACCAATAGAAGGTTTGATCTGGAAAAGCTTGTTATGGCGTTGCTCACTCCAAGTCGACTGCCAACTGGCACAAAGCCGCGCCTTCAAGACAGGACCGTAGTCCATGTATGGGACAGGCATGGCCGTGAAGGCACCAGAGCAGACAGATTTAGCTGTGGTGTCAGCAAGCTCATTCCTGTAAATACCGACGTGGCCAGGGATCCAGAAAAACTGGATGGAAATAGAAGATAGAGAAAAGTTGGCCAATCGGTGTTGAATAGCGACGAGAACAGGGTGAGAACTAACGTTAAGCGATTCCAGGGCCAGTAGAGAGCTAAGAGAATCAGTGTAAGTAGTACAATTACTGTACTGCATAGCTTCTACATGATCCACAGCAAGAGCAATAGCATACAACTTGGCAGTGAACACAGAAACTGTAGAGGGGATCATGCGAGCAACTACCGAGCCACAGCAAACCATAACAGAACCTACAGAATAACCCGATTTCGAACCATCCGTGTAAATGGGAAGAGAAGAATGGCACGAAAGATGTTCAGCA
>NW_013668323.1:46602-65891 GCF_000517525.1 Limulus polyphemus
GCAAACACGTGGGTGGATGTTTAGATCCCAGAGAAAGTAACTGAAAATACAGAACCTTCCCTGGGAGGTCCCCTCATCACGTACAGGAATCCACGTTGAGGAGTCTTATGAGGAGCCACAGAAAAAAGTATATAAAGGTCTTGGACACAAATCAACTACCACTCCTGCAATAACTGGATTCTGTTTGACAGTACCAAAATTCATTTGATTGACTAAATCAGGGATAATTCAAGGAAAAACCAAACATCCTGGTACTCAATCTCTGCAAAAAACTAGAGATTTATCAATCTAGGATGTGGAAAGACAGTAGTTTGTTACAGGTGAAATGAAAAAGACAATGACAGAGTTTATTGTATTTTACAGTAAAAGAAATTTAATAAAATAAAGTATTTGAATGAGAGTATACTAAAACTTGTTTTGGAAATGAAACTGAAAGGAAGCTTTCATCACAAGCAGATAGGTAACACAGTGAAACAATGAGGAGGCTTTAACAGCAAGTTTTAATTCTCTCAAGTGTTCTCATAAGATGAAATTAATATGAGAGCACCAACACTACCTAAACAGTACATAATCTCTCTCTATCTAACCAATTACAAAGTAGGCAATGGAACATGAATTTGTTTGTTTTGTTTTTAATTTTGCATAAAAGCTACACTCGGGGTATCTCCATTAGCCGTCTCTAATTTAGCAGTGAGAAACTAGAGGAAAGGTAGCTAGTCGTCACCACCCACCGCCTACTCTTGAGCTACTCTTTCATCAATGAATAGTGGGATTGACCATCACATTATAATGCTCCCATGGCTGAAAGGACGAGTATGTTTGGTGGGACAAGGATTCGATCCCGCGACCCTCAGATTGCGAGTCAAGCACCCTAACCACCTGGCAATGCCAGGCCGGAATATGAAATTATCCCTGTGCCAGTCATAATATAGTCCTCAATACAAAAGGTCAAATAAGATACAGTGCAACTCTACCATGAAACACTGAAGTCTCCAAAAAGTAACACATGAAGCTGAATTTAGCACTTGACTTCAACTAGGTTTAATCTGTTCAACATCAGAACCTAGAAATATTTAAATATTTTGGAGATATGAAGTAGGATACAATGCAACTGTTCCATTATACAGCAGGAAGTTCCTTAACCAGAAAGTCTAGAAAAAATAACACTTCAGACAAAATTTAGCATGTTACTTCAACTGGATTTAACTTTTTCTAAATGGAACTTACAAAAAAATGTTAGATTTTGGAAATATGATATATATGTTCAACATAGGAAAATAAAGTATGTAATATTTGTATACTACACATGTAAGCCTTACTTCTATTCATGACTGTAAGTTTTTCATTATGGGGCAAAAAAAAGAAATCAGATGTAAAACTTAATTCTATTGTCATATTTACCCTTGGGAGAAATAATTATTCAAAGTTAACATTTTGCTACAATAAAATGTATTTCCGACAGATACTTACCTCTCTATCTCACATAATAGCTTTGCCCAATTTGTACTGCCCTTTATATGCACAATTTTCGCTTGCCAATAGCCTTGAGGTTCCCACCTAAATTCATGTGTTTACACATAGTGCTGCTGCATTGTAGCATGCAAATGAGCACGAGAAAACCCTCCACTAACAGGAGTGTGACACACCTTCCTAGCGCAGCTGACTCCATCTATATTGTAGATCACACTCATACCTTTGAAATTAGGCAAGAAAAGGCACATTGGAAGTGGAAAGGAAGATTAGGAAGTGTGAATGGAGCTAAGTATCAGTGTTGGAAAACATTAATTTCTGACACAATACTTTGCCTCCGCTCACATAATAACTAGAATCCCACATTGAAACAGTAGAGGGACTGGTGCAAAATGTACCTAGATGAGCCCCATTCAAAAGGTGACTGAAGAGAACCCATGAGTGACTGCACCTCATCGGTACCACAGTATACTCTTTACCTACAGTGAAGATATGTGTTGCCAATTTGGGTGGAAAAGATGCAATTCCAATAATAGGAACAGATGCGCCAGATGATATAGAGTTGCATCAGACCATTCTCAGTGGGTCCACTCCAGTCCAAAACCAAGCATCATTGGGAAGGTGTTGTCTGGTCTGCTGTAGGACTTATGTTGGCTGGTCCTAAAGTGATTCAACACCAGACTGCCCACGAACCAAGATCCAGGCAGTGGTAGGATGGGGAAAAGCCAGACAGAGGGGTGAACTGCATGTGGTGGATTCTTCCAGTCCAAAACTAAGTGACAACAGGTATTTGTCATCTGGACTGTGGTAGGAGGAGAGTAATAACCATCTACACCAACAGAACACCACCACCCTACTATCTATTGAGTGGAAGAGGTCACATTCAGGAGGCAGCCTCTTTGGTCCACCACCCTAGTACCTAGAAGCTGGTTAGTGGCAAGGATTCCCATATACCACTAAAAGAGAGGAGGGCACAATAAAAAGTCTGCAGGAATGCAAAACCTTAAGACTGTGCAATGGATGACCACAAAAACCCGATTTTTAAAAGCAGGCAAATCCTGACACTGCTTTACTCATGACAGTCCATGAGTTGGAACGGTCTAGAACGGACCTTATTTATGAAGCAATATACCACAAGAAGCCTTGAGCAGTCTTGTGGAACACCCTATCTCATCAGTGATAATTATACATCTTTTAGGTCACCTAGTGTGGATTTAAATTTCAGTACACCTGGACAGGCACCATTTGCCACTAAGAAGGGTCCTAAGATGTAAAAAGAGGTCACTGTAAAAGTGAAATATATAAAAATAGAACTTACCCAATCAGAGTCAATACAGGATATGGAGAATGGTAAGGGGCAGCAAATGATATCCAGATGAGGAAGAAATGGCCAGATGATGCAGGTAATGCACAATGAAGGTGTGAAGCATAATCCCCATGCCAGCTGTATTATCACCTCTAATGGATGATTAAAGTGAGCAGACAGAGGAAGAGAGAGATGATGAATTTGGTGACAGGAAACTTGGAATATGGAACAAGAATTCCTGTCCAACAAAGTATAAGCAAGACGGATGAACTGATGGAGCCAACCTGTAAGTGTGACAGTAGAGATACCTGGTAGAGGAGGAGGAATTTTAATGGATAGAGAGTTGGGAAGTGGAACCACAAAAAAGCAGCATTGGTGACCTAACAACAAACAGCTCACACAGGACAAAGAAGGTGATCGGGATCAGACTTAGAATAAAAATGAGCTGTGGACTGCATGGAAAAAGGTGTGAATGTGTTATTTCCCTCATTCACTGCAGAGATTTTTGGGAAAAAACACAATCAAAATTAAAACAAACACTGGAATGGTGGTAAAGGATTCAGAAAACATCAATATCATATAATTCTGACATCCAATGTCTGCAAGCAAAAAGGAGTAGAAAATAGGTCTTAAGGAAAAGATGGTATAAAGAAAAAGAACCTAAAGTTTAAAAAGGAGGGAGGGTAAGAGCATGAAGTACAACACTGTAATTCCAATATGGGAGGCCAACTGGCTGGGGAGAATAAAAGGGGAAAAGATATAAACAAGAGAGAAAGAACAGGTGAGGAAAAGATGCCAAAAGCTTGAAAAATGAAAAGTGTTGGGCAGTGCCTCCTTATAGCCTGAAATGGTAGAAACGAACAAACCATTGTCAAAGAGCCAGGTGAAAAAGTCAGGAATGTGGGAAATGGTAGGTCTGGAATGGAAAAGCCATGATGCAAAGGCCACTGGTAAATAAGTAAGGAGGAAGAACGAACAGAATGAGAAATAAGGAAGGCTACATGAAAAGAAAGTTCAAAGTATCTTGCAAAGGACCAGACAAATCCCATGTGTGAAGACGGAGTATGGACATTACGAAATAAGGAAGGAGAAAGCAGAAAGGGAGAAGATAATTGTAGTAGGCTTAAGAGTGGAAACCACAGTTTAGCCAACCAGAACAGAGCAACTAGAAAGACCTGACATGGAGCAAACTGAATAAGTGATAGTACTCATGGAAGAAGCTGGGTAAGAGGATAGGCATACAGATAAAGATCACACTAGTCCTGACTGAATGCATCACATCATAAATTGAATGATGCACAACAGGGGACCAAAACAGAAGATGTTTGGTCTTGAGGTGTGTTATAAACACATCCAAAAGGGGGTACCCAGCTGAGAACATAGCCACTGGAACACCTGAGGATTAAGAGAGCACTCTGTCAGGGAGAATCTTGTCAGGATGAGACAGACGATCTGTGACCAGATTCAGAGCATCCTGGAAGTGATAGGCTATAAGTTAGGCCCAGAAAAAAAAAAGAGATTGAGTGCCCCCTTGATGACTGATATATGTGGCAACTGTTGAATTGTCGGAATGTATCAGGATGAGGTGCCCACAAAACACAGGGATGATCCAATGCTCCAGCCAATAACTACCAGATATTGATATGGAGAGATGATTTTACCACATACCAATGACTGGCTATCTCTTGATCATCCAAGTATGCCCCCATCCCATCAAAGATGCATCTATAACCAGATGAAAATCCAGACAAGGAGAAGTTAGAGGAACACCAGCCGAGGTGTTGTCTCTGTTGAGCTACCAGGCAAATTTGACCTGTAGGGAAGGTGGATGGCAGAGTCCAAGGGATCCCGAACAAGATTCAACTGATCATGCAACACCCACCGAAGACAATGTATGTGTGCATGACCCTAAGTGATGAGGACTTCCATGGTAGCACAAGTTCCCAAAAGAGAGAGAACCTCATATGCAGTGTGAGAAGAAGTAATGGCTTTGGACACCAAGTGTTCCATGTCTCACAAATGAAGAGGAAAAGGCTGGGCCCTGCTGAGATAGAAGTTGAAAAACACTCCCAAATGGATAAGTATTGAGTGGGGGTGAGATGTAACTTCTCCAGCTTGACAAGCCATCTCAAGCGTACCACCTCCTGAAGAAAGAGATGGGTATGTTGTTGAGACACCTGGTAGGAAAAAATCAAAAGAAGCCAGTAGTCCATGTAACGGTGAAACTGCAGTTCCAAGTTATGAATATGACAAGCAAAGGCTCTGACTCTGTGACAAAAAACACATGGAGCCAATGTCAAACCAAAAGGAAGAGCATGGAGTTGAAATACGCAACTCTCATGAACAAACCGATGGCAACGTATTGATGCTGGAGAAATAGGAATATGCAGGTAAGCATCTGAGATGTTGACCGTGATTATCTAAAGACCTGGGGTGAATAAAAATTAGAGATTGAGAAAAGACTCCACAGTGAAACAAAGAAGATTGATGAAGCAATTTAGGCTCAAGAGATCAATAACTGTATACCAATCCCAACTTTTCTTGGGGACAACAAACAGATGGGAATAAAGCTCAGGAAAAGGATAGTGTTCGATAGTGTTCTTCTGCAAGAGATCCAAAATCACCCCTGAAAGGGACTAGCAATAAAGTGGTTCCTGGGAAGGAGGGAAAGAAATGGGAACTGGAGACAACAGAGGAGAGGAGAAACAAAGATTCAGGCCATCTGCCAAAACCTGAATAATCTCACAATCTGCAGCAAAAAGTTGCCATAGATGAGTAAATTAGGACAGCCATGCCCATACTGTGCCAGAACCTATGGGGTAGTCAACGACGATACTGATTGGAACGATGGAAGATCTGACAAATAGAAGCCAAAACATGGAAATATGGGAGAGGATAGGAAGCCAGAGGATGAGAAACAGGCACAGGAGCAGAAAAGGATTGAGACAGATAAGAGATGAGAAAAATGGAGGAATGTTGGCATGTTGCCTCAACACGAGACTCTAAAGAAGCAGGGATATCTCCAAATACTGGCTTGTGAAGAGAAGGAACTAGATGAAGGTCATGCAGAATAGAAGTACGCAAACACACAAAAGTTAGAAGTGCATCTATGCTAGAAGTTCACAACAATAAAGTAACCATGTGTGGAGGGATAAAGCCAATGAAGATAAATGCACCAATGTGGATAAAAATAGGGAACACATATCCATCGAAAAAACCCCAGAGGAACGAAGGATAACTTAAGAAAGGAGACAAATGGATGAAAATGAGGAAGAGTAGCAAGGGTGTGGCAAAGATTGGAATATTAGGCAAGGAAAGTATCACAACCCCATGCCTGAATAAGAGATTCCAGAGTCTGAGTGTCCAGGAAAGAAAACTCAGACATGTAGTAGGTTAAAGCATGTGTGTGTCAGCCAAATATGGGGGATGAGGCATGCTGTCACCTGCCTGAAAATGAGCAAGAAATTGATTGTCATGAACAAACTCAAATACCTGGGGAAAGGGAAAAATAAAATAATCAGATGCTGGGCCAAAATGGAATAGTGAAGAGGAAGAAATGTAATAAACCTGAGACACCATGTCAAGGAAGAATGAGGAAGTAGACTTGAAAGTAGCAGAATAGCAGGAGAAGGAAAAAAGCTGTTAAAGTCATCATCTTCAGGAACAGATTTCCCTGGGGAAGGAAGATAAGACTTTGGTGGAGGGAACACCTCAGGCCACATTTAAGACATGCATATAGACAGCAGCACAAATCAGGGAAAGCTATTATGTGAGCTGAGGTAAGGTATTGTGTCAGAAACCAATTCATTTAAGAATTTTGAGAAAAAGATAATAATTTAAATTACTGAATGTAAACCTTACCTCCATTGGTAGCAGTATGTCTTCGCTTGTTAAATAAACATCGTTGGCAGAAGAAACAAGACACAAGAGTTAACAAGCTAATCACCAATAAAAGACCAAGAGCTATGGCAAGGATGAATGTCTGGCTACCAAAAGAACATTAAAACAAAATGTAAAACTTTATTTAAACAAATCTAAATGAATAAAAAGTTGCTTTTGAGTTGACAACATATCTACATTCTGATGATTATTGTAAAGTAAACCAGAATGCTAGGCTATTCAAGTTCCAGCTCTAGAAAATATCAAAAGGTTAAAAAATATGCTTGAAGTAAAATAAAGTATGAATATATTCAGCAGAAACACATAACAGATTATAATCTATAACATAAAAGCAAACAGAAAATAAAAGGACATAAATAAATATCTGACAGTGTACTCTAAAGAAGAGAATCAATCTTAAAGTAGGCAAAATCAACCATAAAAGCAAAAAAAATCATCAAGGAATACAAACCAAAATAACAACAAGAATAGTTGTATCAAAGCTATAAAACCCTTGTTTAAAAAAAGTATTAATAACTACATGCCACTTTAATATACTTGACACCAATATTGTGTTCATATTACCCAAACAAAATGATCATAACAACATGCTACTGAATCTAAAGAAAATCATGAAATATAATAAATGTGTGAAATTTCTAAGATCTTGGGAATGGCTGAAAATTATATACTAATGACTTACTCAGGTTCAGGACTGTGTTCCCTGTCTCGTTTTGTACAACAGTATTTGTACGTCACTGTTCCACAGCAGTAAACTGGCTCCTCATTCCCCAGACTCGGACAATAAAATCCCGTGTTCCACTTTCCAAAGCTATCAGTGTACCCAGGACAGTATTCCAAACCAAGAACTGGAACATAAATACCTATCAGCTGTAAAATGTCTCAACTACTACTATCAGTAATTTTACAAACAGGAAACTCATAATACTATTTACAGTCACCATCAACACTGCTCTACATAATTTGTGTGTGAGGTGGTGGGGGTTACCTCTCATATATAAATACATACACATATATATGAAAAGAAAAATTTTACTGAAATGATGAAAGCTTAAAGCAAGCCCCAAAAATCAAGGTTTTTTTGACAAAGCACAAGGAGTGTTCTGTTTCCATTCTGAAGAAGCATATACTTGAAGAACTTCTACACACTGATGAAATTTTGAATTTAGTTATTAACAATTATAGCGAACAGACCAAAAACTAGTTATTTTCAATAAATTTTATAATGAATAGTATTTCTTGGCACTTGTGTATAGTGTTAAAATAATAAATAACACACAGCATTAAAATAGGTACACAATTAAAACATGTTTTGACGTTGCGATATAATCTTCAAGAGTGAGTTGCAAGACATAATCATGTCTTATTTAAAATTCAGTCATAGTAAAACATGCACATCAAACACAACATATGGTAGTGTGGAAAAAAACTGTAATATTGGCTCAATCAAAAGATATTATAGCCAATAATAATAAAAAAGATCATGTATTATTAAATACAGATAAAGGTCCGGTGAATATTTATGCAAAAATGTTGGGTGATCTTCTCTAAAAAGTACATGTGGGAATTGTAAACCTGTTCATACGTCACATGACCTATTTAAAAAAAAAAAGGTATAAATATGATATGTTTATGTCTTGCAACTCAGTCCCGAAGATGACATTGCAACATCGAAACACGTAGAGTCAACTTTTTAGTGGTCATATGTTGACCTTAACCCTATCGCTACGGGTATCTTTTACTGCACACAACACAAGATTTTAGTGTCTTACATTCAAAATGTTATTAAACTACTATTTTATTTATGTTATACCAATTAGAATAGCATAAAATCTTAGCTAAAAATCCAAATTTTAATAGTATACAAGCTTTAATTCTTAATTCTACAAGGTAATATTTAAAAAAATCCTGAATTTCCACTAGTGTGACCCACATGACACATTTTCTCTTAGCATGTCATCATCCCTATTTTATCCACCACCCCTCAAAAAAGTATGAAATTAAACGTAAATTACTCTCTATAAAATCATTATTGCTCAAACAAACCATAATTTTTATATTCCTCAATTTTGTTTGGTTACAGAGCTATCAAATAGAAAATCAGACCCCTCCTGCCACATCCTCTCTTTCATAATTTGTTGATAGTTCTCTCTTACGTTTCATTATATATTACCTATAACCAATAGAAAGTCAAGGTTTTTGTCTATCAAATGATGTATTGTATAACGTTATGTTCTGAACAGTTAGATGTCAATTTCACTCAGAGTACTACCAACTACGTTCTCGTGGGAAGTTAACAACTATCTTGGATGAATTTGTAACAGCTCTTGTCACATAGTTAGAAAGCCATAAAAATTCTGAGAGGTAAGGGAATTTGTCTACTTTTTGCATGTTATTAGTCTATATTATTTGGTGTATTATTTAACTAAAAAAAATTATTAAGTGCATTATCATTATTAGTACAAAAAATTAGGGTTAATTCTTTTCAAAACCCGACAGCAAGAAAAAAGAAGATCGGTTAAATATATTATTTCTTATTTCTCATGTTTATTCTTTATGTATAATTATAAAAGTAACTAAAATGTAAAAATAGGGAACATTTTAGGTTTGTTAAGATTAGATTAGGTAAAATAAATAATATTATAATAAAAATGTTTAACGAGTAACCCACGAGAACTGAAGATGGGTAACGTAATTCGTTAGCGTAACTTGAGCCGCACATTCCCCAAGTGATTTACGACTTATAATGGCATAGTTAGACACAGTTCAAAGAGCAATAAAATTTAATTATAAATAGATGTACACTGCTACGAACTCAGAGCTACTTAGGATAACCAAATGTAGTTTCATCTTACAATTTAAAGTCATTCTAAAAAGACAAAAGGGTAATTTAGGTTTATTTCAATTTTTTTTTGGTTGTTATGAGGTCGGTCAAATTGACCAATCCCCTTTTGAGATAAAGTAGAGAAAATAACAGACAAACTATAAAGTTTTATTAAAAAACTTTGAAATGCATTTAGGAGGTTTGAAGGATTGAACAAAGGAAATTTGAAATTTTTGAGATGAGGAAAAGTATTTTTAGTTTTAACATGTAAAATTACTTTGTACATGGACTATTCAAAACAAATACTCAATATATTCATGGACAAAGCTTTATTTTATTAAAAATACTTCACTAAAAAATGTGTAAGTGAAAACTTATAATATTAAGTAAAATGTTTTTAATTGCGTACGTATTTTAACATTGCTTGTTATTTATTATTTTAAGTTTTACAATGATTTTTTATCAGTTCATGAACTGATCAATACAGGTAAGTACATCAAAAAAACTTGTAGACTTAATAAACAGTAAGTTGTCAGGCGGATATTACCCGCTGCTCAATATTGTCTGGGACGGTGTCAAAGACATAATGTTGAAAAAAAGGTGCAAAACGTAAATCCCTGAGATAAGTTGAGGGTAAATTAACAAAAGCCAGAATGGAGTCCCTACAGATAAGGTCCCAATAACAAAGAAACCACTCATTTAACGTCAGAGCCGAGGAAGAAATACAGACGAAAGTGGAAGACAGAAGTGAAGGGTATTGGCACAAAATCCCTCATGATTTCTGTGAAGAGCCTTGGAGAGGAGATGTATAGAAGAAAGATACCAGAGAAGGGTAGTAAGGGTAAGACAAAGGCAAGAATATTGGGCATGTGTGACACTAACATTAGATTCAGGAGCTGCCTAACAAATAGGTAATAAGGAACCCAACAACTGGTGATCCAAAAATGGATATTCCACCTGATGGTAAGCAAGGGCATACTGATCAGAGGCTCTTGAGGGGCACAGCATACTGATCCCTTCACCTAACTGGGAGAGAAAGTGATCCGCATGGATCTGAATGTCAGGAGAGGGAAGAATACCAAAAATGTTTGAGAAGAATGGTCATCCAACAAAGAAGGATGAGGGGAAAGAAACAAAACATCACAAACCTGAGATACAAAATCCGTGAAAGATGAGAAAGGCCTAGGTGAGTCTTCAGGCTGGAACTTGGAAGGAATGGCAAATTCGGGAGAAGGAAAAATACGATCCAAATCGTCGTCATACTGAATAATGTCAGCAGACTCCAAAGGAGCTCGGCAAGGTCAGGGGTAAAAGTGTGACTCAAGTAGCATTCAATCTCCCGACGGACAAAATCAGAAAGATCCACAGTCGGGTTACCCTCAACTGAGATAAAAAGATTGGTCATTGGTGTGACCCCCGAAGTGGTAAGGTTGACTTCGAAATTCATAACTCACAAAAACTACACAAAATTGTCTAGTGCAGAAAAGCGACAATAATAAACTGGGAGAAATGCAGTAATGTATAACCAAAAAGATTAGAACCACTTCAAACGAAAATCAAAAATGTGTTACATAGGATGTGCGAAGCACAAAAGAAAACATCTGTACTCAAAAGCTGCCATACTTTGAAGTGAAGGTTCTGTAGAGGTGTAGAGGAAGTCACATGCGTCATGTGAGCACACTATGTTACTATTACTTAACAGATGATGCATGGTGATTTGCATGAGACACACATTGGAATGTACTAATTCCAGCTAGGGGGGATTGCAAGATTTGTGGCATGCAAAAAACATTTGCATATAGAGGGCAGCACTAAACAAGAATAGCTAATCTTGTGAGAGGAGGTAAGTACCGTATCAGAATCTCTCTGGCAGGTGCACGAGGAAGATACCTACACTGTATGTGGAGGTGAGGTATTGTCTAAGAAAAGAGGTGTTTAATATGTTTACAAATTTATAGGCTATGTATATGTGATAGGACAAAATGGTCACCACCCTCCACCTGTTGTTGATGTCCTATTAAATAATTTCCAAATGTTGACATGTATGCTAACCTAGTTTTTAAACTTTTAAATAAATGGTCCTATTTATTTATTTATACACATTTATCAATCATTTGTTGAAAAACTATTTAATAAGCCTTGGATTTTTGTTTTGCATTCTTGCAAAACTATTCTCATATTGGTATAACACATTAGGCTTATCACTAAAATGAATTAATCTGTTGGTATAAATGTTCTAAAAATAAATATGAGTTAATTTCACTGGTGACAGAAATGTCTTTACCATGTCCTGTTTGACCAATAAAATTAATTCCATCTGTATCTACAGGCATGTCCATAGTAATCCCAGAATGAGCTGTGTGTCTCTTATTGCAAACTTTTCAACAAGTGGAAGTGCTAATGGTGAGAAGTCATTTCTTTAACTTCTAGTATCTCTATTTTTAAAGTGATTCAATTTATTGTGTATTTTGCTACAATACTTAAAAACAAACTTCTCCACTCCACTTGCAATATTTTAATTTTCAAAGTATTTTACCATAATGACTGAAACATGTTCCTAAGCTTACAATGCTAACTAAATTACTACATACAATTTATTCTACATCTGATATGGCCATAAATTTTTGCAGTAGACAAATAGGGTGTATATTAGCACTCCAACCACAAATTTGGCTCCACTTTTGACCATGACTATGAATTTTTGCTTTCTGGTCACATGATTGTTTTGAGCACTGCTATGAAAAAGAATAACCAAGCTCCAGGATCTGTTACGAGGTCTATAACCAAGTTCAATATGCCAGAAAGATAAATATATATGTGCTCTTTGACTGCACATTTTATGGTCAACCAATGTTTTGATAACAATTTTCTATCATAAACATGATTCTTGCTCATGAGTGCCAAAATGAACCTACAATTCAAGTTTCTAAAAATTAATAACAAAGAGCAACATACCTTCATGGTCTTTATCTGACAGAAGACGTACTTCCATTTCTTAATGAAAATCCACACTTATCGAATATACATTTTTTGTTCAGGCATCTCTCATAAAAACAAATGAAAAACTGAAATGTACAATAAAACATCTCACAGTTCAAGCCACTTCTATTCTGAACTACTAATTGCAATAAAAACATTACTTTTCACATTTCTAATTGCTATTTTATCTCAACATCATCTAGCAAACTAAGTATTCTAAAGTATGATGTAACATGTCCAAAATGATGCTTCAAGTATTTCAGTTTTTACAAAGTTTGAAAAAAAAAAAGAATCTGTTTCAGTCAGTATAATGCATATTGCTTTTATATCTGTAACATTCAATCAAAGGTAAGATTTTCAACATATTTCAAACTGTTTAAACTCTTTTTAATAACAAAAATAATATGCAAAACATTTTTTCCCAGTTATTCAATTGAAGAAAAACAAACAAAATTCCAGATAAATATACATAAAAATATATGTGTTCTAAAAAGTTACTTTTTAAAAGTTTTTTCCATGTTTGGTCTACTTATTGTAGGAATTATATCAATCTTCTGGACAAATTATAAAAACTACTAGAATGATAACTGGTCTAAACAACTGAGTCAACTAATGAAACTTATACACTGATCTGAAAATGATTTGATTACTTTATAAAAATATCAAAGGTTTTATTAGATTACAAGTGGATATCTCTCAGATTATTGGACTAATAAAATTAGCAATCATGGCCTTAAAATATAAAAAAAATACACATAAACACTGTAAACCAAGCACAGAATTTGTTTTTAGGTAGACATATTTCTTTTGTAAAAATATTATATTGTAAAATGGTTTGTCTACATTGATGATGCTCTGTGAGTTTGCAATTTGGATATTAATAAGTTTAGGTGGATAGGTTTATATGTGGATGCGAGCAAATATGTGTAATATTAATATAACAATATACTAATATGCCTGACTGTAATATAGCATTAAACCTCAGTGATTATGACAGAGGTAGTAAACTACTTGTAACACTGTGATATTTTTGTAAAGAATTAATAGTACATAAAAGTAAACATTTTGTAATTGAAAGAGTGTTAATTTTAAGTATCAAAATATTCACAATAGTATAAAATACACTTTCAAAAAGTGAATTTCAAGTAAGTAGTTAGTCTGAGAGATCATATTTACGTATGTAAAAGCAATACTTCACGTTTTAATTGTACGGCAATACTTGGCCCTCATTTTTGAAAAAAAACACTACCCTTATCAGCAACAATAAATTATTAGTATCCAACAGTTTTAGAAATATAACCACCGAGTCTTGATACAAAACTGTCAGTGCTAACAATCATTAGCAATATAATATTATTAGCATAAAAGAATATATACTACACAATTTTTCTGAGGAAAAATCATAATTTCTCTTTCTTACCTATGTAGTAAAAATTAATCGAAGTTTTACTTTCATAAAACAATCGCTAAATCATAAATTGGATTCATAAAATATAAAATGGGTTCAACTACGATTTTTGTGTTATAACATTAACATGGAATGCTACATTCGTTGCTTTTCTTTCACACGAAAACAAGTGAAACGCTTATTTATAATCTAAACGTTATGGTAACTTTGCTTTCTCACCCAGTACCTTCAAATTCAACTTTTATTGTAATTGCATAAAACATTGACATGAAACTAAGCTTGCCAAAGTTTTACACTAGAACAATAACAAAATAGGCTTAATGTGTTTTGTATTCGCTCGGTTAAGCCTATTTTCAGAGATAACAAGTGCAATATTACTTATCGATTAATAACTACTGCTATATTCTGCAGTCATCAACAAAAATATGCCTCTTATTCTTTTTATTTATGACAAATTTGTTATAAAAAACGACGGGTTTTTATTAAAACACGAGCTAAATCATTTATAAATGTTTAAATACTACTTAACATTCAACATTTCCTCACTTTTCAATTTGTCTTCTATAGCGCCATCTGACGATTACCAACCAAATTTAAATAATCACTTAGTATCCTTTATACCGTGGACTAAAAGTTGCCAATTAAACTCAAACATTATATACTTTAGATAAAATACAATAAGAATAGATACGATTTTAATTTATATTTGAACATTCTTGCCCTACAGATAAGAAGAATCTGAACGGAATCATCAGCCATTCTTACTATAGTGTGAAAAAAAAACAACAACATCATCTGTCACACAATTCATAAAAAATAAAGACGCATATTGTATACATATGTTAAAGATTTCTTTTCTTTTTCACCAGAGGTGAAATTGAAAAGAGAATCTGTGACGTAGAGGCCTAATGCATTCTTTGATTGGCCGTATGGACTGCAGTTTCGCTATTCAAGGCTCATAAATACAACTTGGGTCAGTAAACCAAAGAAATACCATTAGGTCTCTTATAATAACGAAGTTTGTATATAATCTAATAAAAAAATAACTTAGATGTGAAAAAAGGTGCGACCAAAATAGGATTGGGCGTGCGATTTAAAGGAATGAAATCAAAATTGACGGCCAAACTAGTAGCTATACTTATAGCATTGATAATAATTTTACAGCAAATATTCATTCACTAGTTAGCCAGGCCGCGTATTTTGTTTTACCCACCATGCTAACTAGTGAATGAATATTTGCAGTAAAAATATTATCAATGCGATAAGTGTAACTAGCAGTTTGGCCGTCAATTTTAATTACATTCCTTTAAGTTGCACACTCAATTCTTTTTTGACTGCACCTTTTTTAAGACTTATAGCTCACGTGATTTTTTGCATAGGCGTGCACAAAAATTTTGGTCAGGATTGAGCGGTTTTTTACTGAATAACACACGTGGCTTATATTTAGACAAAATTTGACACCTAATTGTAGTTTGCAAAAATGAATCAGTGTACCAAATGTGAAAAAAACAAAAAAACATTAAAGTTAAATATGTTTTTCTATCATATAAAGTTTTCGTACTTTCGGTGCGAAGAAAAGAAAGGGATTCAATCAAAATTGGAGATTTTATATCTCGTGTATTTCTTATGGTTTATCTTGAAATTTGGTCGCCTCAGTCACCAAGCGCCAAACTCAACCAGCAAAACAACAAAAACCATCTACTTCGAATCGGCAAGAACTTCGCCCTGCCAGCCTCGTCGCTTTCATAGTCGACATTATGTTTGATGCTGCTAACCCAGAATTCGACAGGGCTACCTTCCTGAATGTTGTCACCCAAGCAGCCCACCAACACCTTAATGTCCGGGGAATTACACCAGAATTAATCGACAAGCTCATCTCAAGCAGATACCCTGTCTATCAATAATGGGTAAGTCACCAAATTCTTTAACTATATTACATGTCAACATTCAACTACAAAAAATACGAACTACTTGATCTTTGTAATAAAATAGACGCCTCAGTTATATCTATCAACGAAAGTCTATTAAACAATAACTCTAACTTCCATCTTCCTAATTATAAAATATTTTTCATACCTAAAAGTACCCATACCAGAGGTATAGCATTATTATATGACCACAATCTTGACCTAACTCTCTTCAACCACAACACTTCCACTTACCACGAACACATTCTCTGTAAAATTAAAACCCCATCTCTACCAGATTTCACACTCCTAGCCCTGTACATCTCTCCCAACTCAACCCCTGACATTACATTCCTAAACTCAATCATAACAAAATACAACAATGTAATAATCCTCGGAGACCTTAATGCTTCTCCAAATTTTTACCACTACCACTGCTTGTAGGATCATCGCCAGTCTCACACAACTACACTGTTATTAACAACAACTCCCCTACCTAAACGCATTACAACGGTAATCAAAGCATTATCAATCTCGTCTTAGTTCCACCAGCATTAGTACACCTCACTAGTAACTTTAAAGTACACGAAAACATTGGCGGAGACCACAACCCACTGTCATTCAAAATCAGTAACCCAAACTGGACTCTACGCAATAATCTACACCAGCAGCCCACCACCAATCCCAACTTCAAGAAAGTTAACCGGATCATTTTCAACCAACACTTAGACAACATCTTACCTGCCCCATTAACTTTCGCTAATACCAAAGAAGACATCGAGCAATATTACCACAGTATATCACAAGCCATATCCAAGTCATAGACAAGTTAGTACCCAAAAACCCACACCAATACCACGCCTAACCACTGGTCACTAACTCCTGAAATCCCCAAGCTAATTTTATCCCGACGCAAGCTTCGCAAAGACTTCATCAACTCCAGAAACCCCACTCTGAAGACACAAATCAACTCAGTCAAAAATGATATAGAAAAACAAATTAAGACCCAACAACGCGTAAACTGGAATAACTTTTTCACCAAACTGGACAACCTCAGACCTGACCCATCCACCTTCTGGAAAACTTTCAAAAGCATATGCCAAAAAAATAATGACACAAACAGCATACCTTTGAAAACATCACAGCCTCCACCAACGAACAGAAAGCAGAACTTTTCGCTAGCTACTTCAGAAAAACTTTTGTAACCCCTTAGAATACAAGATTCGACAATAAACATCAGGACCATATTAATATCTTTGTCAAAAATAATGCCACTTCTTTCTCCACCTCCTTCCCAGTCGACACTCTCCAACCCCATACCCCCAGCTCACCTCTAGACATATCCACTCCCATAACCACTCCTGAAGTCAAAATCAACCTAAGAAGTCTTAAAAATAAAGCTTCCAGCGACGACAAAATTCCCAACATAGTTCTTAAAAATGCATCTCCCAAACTCATGACACATCTCTCCCTTTTCTCTGGCTATCTCCCCATCGCTTGGAAGTTAGCCCTCATCACAGTCATACCCAAGAAAGGCACCCAATCAATTAACCCAAGTGACTTCAGACCCATAAGCCTAATTAACTGCATCGGCAAACTCCTGGAGAAAATCATAACCACGAGACTACTTTGGCTACTAGAAAACAACAACACACTGTCACACATTCAGAATGCACGCCGTAAAAATAGATAGACTGCAGACCACCTCGTCCGCCTAATCAAAATCTCGTTCACAGGTTTCAATAAACTACAGGCCACTGTTGCCACCTTCTTAGACGTACAGAAAGCCTTTGACACAGTATGGCACAACGAACTCAAATACAAACTGATCTCGCAAAGATTCCCACGACTTTCACTAAATGGATATCCTGTTTTTTAGACAACAGATCTGCCAAAGTTAAAATAAACTCCTCGATCTCACAGCCCTTCACGTTTAATGCAGGTGTACCACAGGGGTCTGTCTTAAGCCCCGCTGTATACACTCTTCGTCAACGACCTACCTCATCCCTCACATACACCTCACAATATGCTGATGACATAGACCTATGGAGCATCTCCTGGGACCCTCCACTAGCGGCTAAGAAAATCCAAACAGCTCTAGACAAGATTACACAGTGGTGCAACAAGTGGTAGATCAATCCCTTCAAAACCCAGGCAATTATACTCTTCCGACAACTTAACAAAAGACGTAAACAAGTCAGGCTTAACAAACTTTAATTATACGACCACCCAATCCAATTCTCCAAATCCGCTAAATTCCTAGGTATCACCATTAACCCTAATCTAACCTGGCACACTCACTTCAGAGATATCAATAATAAAATCCAAACTCGTATAGCCTACCTTAATAAAATAAGTCACCACATCCACAGTTGCAGACCACAAACAATAATACACATTTACTAGATTACGCGCAACGGTTACATGCAACATGCACAATAATCAACCAAGGATTTTACAAAACCTTCAAAACAGTGTCATACGTCTGCTTATCGCCTTCCTCAGTCTCGCTTATCGCCTTCCTCGATACACACCTGCATGCTACACCGAAAGGCACACCTCACTACACACTGTACAAACACGCATCACTAAACTTGCTACCAAATATTACAAAAAAGCCATCTACCGAAATCCACTCACAGCCGAATTTCAGAAAATTGCCACCCCCCCCCCAACCATGGTGCAAATATCTATCCCCTAACAATCTGTTACAGTGCATCACTTCTATACCATAATCCTGAATAACTTCATTATTATATGTACTCTATGCATAACATGTTGTTGTTTTTTTCAGTCTCTTTTCAGATCTATACTTCCTCGTCAGCTCTTCACTCGGGCACTAGCCAGGCTCTCATTCGGCCCCGATTAGTGAAAGTGGGTTTTCTCCCGTTTCCCCCACATCTAATTCTCAGGCGTTGGATCCATACATCCCAGCCTTGGCACCTTGATCCACTGATCCCCGCCAGGCCCTGTAAAGGCCCGTTTGCTTCATTTTGTTTCGATAACTTGTCAAAATCGGTTGCCGACTTGCTCCTTCTTCAAAGATCAACCGGCCTCTGCTACACCTTGGACTTGCCTTCACTACTGCCTACTTGCCTCACCTTCATACGTATATACACGGGAATAAATATATGGATTTTTTTTAATTAATTAATTAACTAATTATTCTACTAATCAATTTATTAATTATTACTATTACCCCTTCGCCCATACGGCTCTTTTCTCCGCTGACCATTAATTGAAATGTAACCTTATGCCACGAGCAGGGTGAAGGAGGATTGTTTAATCTTCGAGCACCTTTGATTAGTAATTATTTCTTAGGAGATAATTATTTTCAAATCAAAATAACTGCTAGGAAAAACGAAACAAAGCAGTAGACAGACAGTATAAGACAGATGAAAGCAAAAAGAATATAGTTGGTGTGAAGTTAAGTAACGTAAAAGTGATAGGCCTAACGTTTGATATATATATATATATTAGAGTGAAACAAAGAGT
>NW_013668323.1:66435-69544 GCF_000517525.1 Limulus polyphemus
AGAAAGAGGAGAACTATACATATACTGATATAACGTTTACGATATGCTTATATTCTCTATAGTGCAGACACGTTATTGTACACACGTTTAACTTGTTCCAAATATATTATTTGAAAACAAGTAAAGTTGTGCTGTTTATTCATCGTTAAATTTATCGCTGAAGAACTAGAAGAATCCTAAGCCTAACAACTACATATATATATTTATATACTATTAAGAAATATAAGTAAAAGCCATTTATTTCGACAATTGGCCAAAAAAACAAAAACAGAACAGATATACATATATAGTATTATTTTTTAAAATCTGACAATTGGCGAGCCACAGCCATGTTTATACAGTGGTAAACGGCGATAGAAAAAAACGTGAACGACAGCCTATCTATATAGTAACGAAAATAGTACAGGGAATACAATTACGCTATATAACAATATCAACAGATTTTGATAAATGGGTAGTAAGAGAATCTCAACTTGGGTTAAAAGACAGTGAATTACGAGAGTTTGTTAAACAACAACAAGAACTGGAAAGAGAAGAACGGCAACAGAAGAGACAAATTGAGAAAGAAGAAAGACTAAAAGAAGAAAATGCGAGAAAGGAGAAACTAGAAATAGAGAGAATGAAAATACAAACTCAGAAAAAAGAGAGAGAGAGAGGAGAGACTAGAAATAGAGAATATGAGCACAATTGAGATAGCAAAACTCACCCAACGGAAGGAAGAAGGACACAAAAATGACAATGGAGTCAGTGCTATCCGACTCAAGCTGCCCAACTTTGATGAACATAAAGATGACATGAATGCTTTCCTGGAGAGATATGAAAGATTCGCCCAAAGTCAGAACTGGGACAAAGGCGACTGGGCAGTCTGTCTCAGCCCAGTTCTCACAAGAAAAAGTCGACAAGTAAATGCAGGCATAACGTCAGAAGATGCCATGGATTGTGACAAATTAAAAGTAGCTTTACTGAAACGATACGAACTTCCTGAAAAAGGATTTCGTCGGAAGTACAGAGGAGTCAAACCCAACACTGGAGAAACTGTATTTCAGTTTGTGGCACGTCTGCGGCGACATTTCACCAGATGGGACAGTGAGAAAATTTCTCATATCAAAAATAAAGGTGGATACTCCATATTATGTAGGAGACCTTGAGGCTATGTGTATCAAGGAACCAATACACGACTTGATGATAGGAAACATACCAGGTAGTAGAAACTTTGAGGAACTAGACAGAAAGAAGATTAATGAAGTATCTGCTGTCACCACCAGAGCTCAAGAAAAGAAGAGCAAACAAGACATCAAACTCCTGTAAGTGTCAAAAGGCGATATCTCGAACTTAGGTTTGCAAGAACTGAAGGAAGCACAGAAGAAAGACCCTTCACTGCAGAAACTTTGGGACAATGCCCAGAAGAAAGTCGAGCACAAAACAAAGGAAAAAGATAAATATAGAATAGAGGCCCAGAAGGGAGCTCTATATCGAATCTTTCAAGGTAGTTATACTGGAGAAGTTAAACAAATCATAGTACCAACAGAATACCGGACTCAAGTGATGAAGTTGGCTCATGAAGCAATTGTGGGAGGACACATAGGAACAAAGAAAATGGCAGACAGAATCACCAGTAATTTCCATTGGCTGGGAGTAATTGGAGATGTGAGTAGATTCTGCAGGTCATGTGACGTTTGCCAAAGGACAATACCTAGAGAGAAGGTAGCCAAAGTGCCATTGGGAGATATGCCTCTCATAGAAGAGCTATTCAGCAGAGTAGCTGTGGACTTGATTGGGCCACTAGTACCTATGTCTGACAAGGGCAACTGGTATATGCTAGCAGTAGTCGACTATGCAACATGTTATTCAGAAGCAATTGCATTGCCAAAGATAGAGACAGAGAGAGTAACAGAAGCCCTCCTGGAGATATTTTGCAGAGTAGGCTTTCCGAGAGAAATCCAGAGTGATAAAGGGAACCAGTTTACTTCAGAACTGATGCAGGAAGTGTGCAGACACATCAGCACTCGGAAACTCTTTACCACCCCGTACAATCCTAAATGTAATGGGCTTTGCGAGAGAGTCAATGGAGTTTTAAAGAGTATGCTAAAGAAGATGTGCCAAGAGAGACCACATGACTGGGATAGTACTTACAGGCAGTATTATTCACTTATATAGAAGTCCCACAAGCAAGTACAGGATTTTCACCCTTCAAGTTACTGTATCGTAGAAAAGTACGAGATCCGATGCAAATATTAAAAGAGCTATGGACGGGAGAAGAAGAGTCAGAAATAAGGAACACATACCAGTATGTGTTAGACCTCAGAAACCGACTGGGGGAACCTGTCAACTTGCTCAAAAGAGTTTGTACGTAGCTCAAGGTAGTCAGAAGCATTTTTATGACAACAAGGATCAACATTTTAAAATTGGACAAAAGGTTTTAGTTCTGCTGCCCACAGACCACAACAAACTCACCCTGCAATGGATAGGACCTTTTGAAGTACAGGAAGTGCTCAACAGAATAGACTACATAGTGAATGTGAACGGGAAAACCAAGATCTACCATGACAATCAGTTGAAAAAGTATTTTGAGAGAGAAGAAGACCTGATGGGTGCAGCTATTGAAACAGAGATGGATGTTGCAGGTGTGGCCATCATAGATGCAGAACCAGAAGACAGTGACTTTGTCTTAGAAAATAAGAACTTACTTAGCTTAAGAGCACTGTGTAGAGATGAGATGTACAATAACGTCAACATGAGTGTCAAACTGACTAATAGGAACAGGGAAGAGGAACAAAATCTATTGTGTCAGCATACAGATAGATTAGGAAATACAGATCTCAGACAACACAAGGTCAAAATGAAGATGAGGGATCCTGTTAACGAGAAGCTCTACTGGAGACCCTATTTTTGAAGAGACAGACAAAGGAACTGTAAATGTTGGAGCAGACTTTGTGTATGAACTAATAACAGTCTTTGTATATAGTAAAAAATATTGTATATATTTTATCTTGAAGAGGGGTTTGTGTCATGATATAAAATATTGTTTGGTTTAAACATTAGTGATTAATTTATATTTGTGAGTGAATATTTTATTATTTTTAAGTTTTGTTTAATAAGAGTTAAAAGC
>NW_013668323.1:70300-75335 GCF_000517525.1 Limulus polyphemus
TATTGCGATAGTATTAGAGAAAATATTTCGGCTTGTCAACTGAAGTTCTAAAGTAATTGAACAGGCCTAAGTGGACTTTTGATAAGAAAGAAGAGGAGAACTATACATAAACTGATATAACGTTTACGATATGCTCATATTCTCTATATTGCGGACACTTCATTGTGCATACGTTTAACTTGTTCCGAATATATATATTATTTGAAAACATGAAATGTGTGTGCTGTTTATTATCATTGAATTTATCGCTAAGAACTCACAGACACCTACTGTAGAAGAATCTTAAGCCCAACAACTACATAGTATATATTTATACTATTAAGAAATATAAGTAAAAGCCATTTATTTCTACGATTGCCAAAAAAAACCCAACTAGAACCCATATACATACATAACATTATTTTTTTTTAATTTGACACTGTTATGAAAAATCCTAAGGCTTATATGATGCTGCAAAATTTCATTTAGGAGGCCCTCTTTTAATCTATCTTTAGGGCTATCCCAAGTCTAACCTGGATGAACCTTGTGAGATATTATTGAGATTAAAGCCGAAAATATTGTTAACAATCAACTATGGTATTCAACTGATGAATCAATGTGTTATTCATTATATATTTTTGTTTTATGATAATACATGCTCTTAGTTAGACAGGTATGTTAAACTACTCATTTTAATTACTAAATTCATTTTAGTTCTGGTCTTTGTAGGAGTTTGCTTTGACCAGAAGTTAATAACATTTATCTAAGAAGATATCCTCATGGGGGATATGCTTTTATGTGTAGATGCCATAGATCATCCACGAAAGCAAACAAGTTCTCATGGGTTTGTCGCTTCGACACTGACCTGGTTCTCTATTCTCTACAGGGTCCAAACATCAGTGAAACTCAGCTACATCTGTGCCTCAGTTATTGAGTTATTTATCATCCTAATGCTCATTTGCATCAAGCAATATGGCCATTCAGAATAAGTATCAGGCATGTATTGCATCACCTGTCTCTGAGTTCATCCATTCCAAACAGTTAACTGATTGAAACATTTAAAAAAGCAGCCCAGTTTATCCGTTTATCCTCAGTCTCCCCCCCCCCCGAGCTTTAGTGGTGTCATATGGTTCACTTTGTAAACACCAACTTCTGGCTGTATAAACAGATTAAACCTAGTGGCATTTCAGCTAACAATGTGACAAGTCTCCACTTGCCCATAGTTTGTCATAACGAATTGTGGGACTGAACTCTAATGATAAGTAGCATATACTGGGGACTCAGTAGAGACCTCCAAACTTGGTCCCTGGATATCCAGATTGCTAATAACCATAGAAACCCTCAAATATCTATGTTTTCTGCCTACTGAAGTTCAGATTCAAGGTCAGAAATGGTTCAGAAGCATGCAAAGTTCCGAGCCTCAGTACTCCTCCATGAACCTCTAGCCAGATCGAGAATGTAAATTTTCCATGAGCAACAAAACACCAAAGTCCAGGAATGAACTTCTCTTAAACCATACTACATTCTCAGATTGCAGTCTCCTTTTAATAACTGTCTCCTTATCTTGCCCATAGGTCATTCGTCTGGAAATCGCTATTTCTAAGTATTACTGAGTTCAAAGGAGCACGGGAAAAGTATTTTATATTTATTTCACTGCTATTAAGGCTATTTACCGCTGTCCCTACTAATTATAGGGAAGGCAGGCAGTCAACAGCGTCCTACCATCCACCCTAAGAGATCGACTGTCATTCTTATAACGCATTTACAACTTAAAGTGGTAGGAATATTTTATAGTATCACATGGATTCGGACCCAGCTAGCCATCTCCAAGATCCAGAACTCTATCACAGGGCCAACCTGTGCCCTGCATAGAAGAGCACACACGTAAGAAATTATAGATAAATGCAAAACTTCTGTGATAACGAACCAATATTTCAACCTTACTACCCCACTCTGTATTATTTTCAGGTACAATAATACAGTGACCATTCTAATTACAGGTTTAGCAGAAAATGTATTATAGAGTTTGACTTCTGAACTTTTAATCCTTACTGAATTATATAAAGAGATTGGACAACGTACTTGCATCAAAATATTCAGAATTATAGTCTTACACTTAGAGAAGTTATTACATTTGTCTGTTAGAAATCATTGTATCTAAGAGTATTATCAGCAGCCACCACAAAATGAAGCTGTTGAACTAAATAGCAGCTTATATTTTAAGATAGGACTTCTTACATTTGCATGAAGCTCATGCTGATTAACAGTTTTGGTAATTAGCTGTTCTCTGATTTAGAAGAAACTAGATTTAGACAAATAATTAAATGATATCTCCATATTACGTATTTAAGGTTTTAAACATTCTCTTTCTCACATAGCATACTTTTAGACAAAATGGTTTTTTATCTGATGTTTGTGATATTATTGTTAAGTGACACGTGACACACCGTTGAAAGAAGTTAACTGTTGTTGAACTAAGAGTTTCCAAGAATTACTATGAAGAACAGCCACTTGATTCAGTTAGGGCTTAATTATTACACGTATTAAATTTCCAGGTATAACTATGGAGAACAAACCATTTGATTTAGTTAAGGTTTCTCTAACTTTCAATACAACTTCAACAAATTCTTGAATCATATTGTCAGAGCGTCATGCATTATGCTCAACAAATTTTTATACTTGAGGTTAGAACGTTCTCTTACACACACTTAATCACACTTAGCATTATACAAATTAACATATTAATATTATCAGTTGGTCAGAGTTGGATGTGAGATCCGGGTACAGATTAGTATATCGAAGTAAAGGCGGATCCTCTTCTTCTAGTAACACATCTGGTAATCTTAACTCACTGAGCGTTGCCTGTATTAACAAATCAACATACATGATTAGCGGTATTACATGATCAGAATGGGAAGAAAAAAAAACCAGGTGTAAATGATCATATCCAGGGTAAACGAATTCTGTGCTTCCAGTAAGTACATCTGACAAATCTTATCTACACTCACTGAGGGCTGTCCATATTAACGAATCAACATATAAAGTGATCAGAGTGAGACGAAAAAATCCGGGTACAGATTATCATATTGATAGTAAAATGGATCCTGTCCCTACAGAAGTACTCATCGCAAATCTGACTACAGTGAGCATTGTTTATATTGATAAACTGTATTGATTTTGTTGTTGCTGCATGGAATACTATACAGATAATTTAGCAGATGACGTGTAATGATCGAAATAATTGCTCATTTCCCCTTCCATAACTACTATATAATATATATTCATTTAAATGTATTCATATAATTTTTGTAAATGTTTGCATAAACATTCTCTTTGGAGAAGTCTTCCTGGTAAATTGAACTTACGAAGTTCCTACCTAAACTTCTATTAGTCTCTTGCTGAAATAAAGATTACATACCATTCCACAACGATTATTCTATAGACCTTATACCAGCTTGGATCTGTTTGAGTAACGTCTTCCTGGAGTGAGTTTCAATTCCGGGATCCAGTAAGCTAATGGGGCTCCACAATTCACAGGATTTATATAAGACAATCCTGAGATTTTCAGGATTGGAGTAACCCTTTTCGAACCAAAGAGATAGGTGTCAGTGATATCTCCTGATATTTTTCTTCTCACAGTGGCGATATTTAGTCAAATTGTATGAACATTTTTAAGCAATGCAGTTTCTTGATTAAATGTAATTAAAAGCTAATGGAGAGCTACACCCCCATAAGTTTAATTGGTTAAAGTCTGGATACTGAGCGACTCTTCTTGCTGGATGAAAGTGCCGCACTTAGACGTACATACAAAAGGAATCAGATACAAGCGTTCATAAGATAATATAATGTTTTAATTATAAAGCTGTTCGTACAAATGTTTAAAGTTTACAACAATCTCCTATATTTGACATGTTTTTAAATGATTCAAATAAGAGAAAAACACAAACTGTTTAATTACTTTTGATTTATACAAAACAGAATGTAAATAAACAAAATATTTAGAATGATAGCCAGAATCCCGAAGTTCAGAAACGTTTAGTGATTACAACCCCTAGGTGATACAGAGACTTGTAAAAGTTAGGATGAGCTAGGAGGGGAGTGTTTATCCCTTTATATATTTATCTGAAGTGATTGTTAATGTGGGTTGTCTAAGAGTTATGAGATACCGCACTCTGACCACGATCTGACTTAAAATTGTGGTATTTTATCAATTTTACTCTTATATATGTTCTGAGTGGAAATGTTCTAAGCCCTTTTTCAGCCCCAGCTGTAACTTATATTGGAAAACCACAACGTTTGTCGTTAACCGACAATTTACATACATTATTGTAATAATATGGATTTTTTTTCCATTTGCACATTTCCAGAGTCTGCCTTTTTGTACATTTATATATTAGTGCTTATTTTGTTGCCGATTTCATTATTATTTTCTGCACAGTATTTCCGGAAACTGTTTTTTCAGATACTTGTAATTTTCCCTGGAGCATAGTAAACGTAAGTACCACGGAAGTATGACAAGCACATAGGAAAATATTTTTTTGTTGTTGTTAATGTCTATTAACTCAGTAGCATGTCATTATTCAGAGACTCTATACAGTTTGAGCTAAAGTACGCTTATTGAGGGTAAAAGTGCATAACCTTGTTGGAAAATATAAATAATTTTAAGAAATGGAAACACAAAAGGAATTAGTTGTTAATACAAATCTTAACCCTGAAGCATTACGAAGCTATTACCAATAATTTAATGAGAAAATTGTATTTTTGGAAAAACCCTAAAAGAAACAAAAACATAACAACAAAACTTTACGTGAAAGTAAATAAATAAGCAAAAAGAAAATAATTAACAACGATAACATGTCAGGAATACTTGGAATCAACCGATTACCAGGTATACTTGCAATAAATATAAGATTCATCTTTCGGTACAGCTAATACATGTAACGCCCTCATGCGACACTTATAGTAAATATTTAGATATATAAGGAAGACCCCAATCATATTTCTCAGTATGATTTTTTTTCAAAGTACGATGTGTTGTAAATTATTCTTCCACTAC
>NW_013668323.1:75640-93418 GCF_000517525.1 Limulus polyphemus
TTCCACCATATACGGTATGACAAGAGATGTTTTTCTCGAGTCGATGTATTGCAAACGATTCTTCCACCATATACGGTATGACAAGAGATGTTTATCTCGAGTACGATGTATTCCAACCGATTCATCCACCATATACGGAATGACAAATAATGTTTATCTCGAGTACGATGTGTGGCAAACGATTCTTCCACTACATACGGAATGACAAGTTATGTTTATCTCGAGTACGATGTATTGCAAACGATTCATCCACCATATACGGAATGACAAGTTATGTTTATCTCGAGTACGATGTATTCCAAACGATTCATCCACCATATACGGAATGACAAGCAATGTTTATCTCGAGTACGATGTGTGGCAAACGATTCTTCCACTACATACGGAATGACAAGTTATGTTTGTCTCGAGTACGATGTATTGCAAACGATTCATCCACCATATACGGAATGACAAGTAATGTTTATCTCAAGTGCGATATGTTGCGAGTGAGTGAGAAGCAAATGAAATACTAGTTCTTTTACGAGTTTATTTTTAGCTCAGCTAGCAACCTCACGAGGACCAACAAAGTAACTCTGTCCAAAACTTACAGTACAGTTCTTGTCCATAAAATCGTGAGCATAGACCGTAACACGTCACTTGGGAAGCACGTGCAAAGTAGCGCAATAACACGCCTAGTCGGAAATGTTTGAAATACACTTGACGAAATGAGTGCGTGCGTTTTAACATGACAAGGGCAGGGGTTCAAACTAGGAGGGGCTAAGTGAGCCTCTTCTTGTTCCCTAAATACTCCTATCTCCCTTGTAATTTAGGGAATGAAGTTATTGGTACTAATCGTTGTTCGAGACAGAACAGCTGTCTTAAATAGGCTCTACACGAGCATTTTAATATGGGCAAGCATAAATAGAAACTCATTATATATCACAAAGATCTGTCCTCGAACACGAATATGTGGTGGGTGGTCTACAGAAGTTGACGAGTTTGTATATCACATGAACATTTTAAAACGCGTATGTTTGACAATGTAGAAACTTTTTCTTTGTGGCTATAAGCGAATTAAAGTCTAATAAGATGTTATAATGGTAAAGTAAAATTTTCAAAAATTAAGCTTTTTCATTCATTTATCCATCATGTAATGTCTAAGTCACGGCGAAATACACAGAATTTAACATTATGGAAATCTAAACCAACAAACATCAGATGTTGATGTAACAAGTTACATTGTTGTGATATTAAACAGATACTGACATAACGAGAACTCGTTTGATTACTGTGATATCATACAGATAATGATATAACGAGAACTCGTTTGATTACTGTGATATCATACAGATCCTGATATAACGAGCACTCGTTTGGTTACTGTGATATCATACAGATCCTGACATAGCGAGAACCAGTTCGACAGGGGGATATCCAACAAGTGCTGACATAACGAGAAACAGCTTGATTATTGTAAAACCACGCAAAAACTGACCTAACAAGAACCAATTCGGTTAGTGTGATATAAAATATATAGTAACAAAACAAGAACCAATTCGGTTAGTGTGATATTAAACGTACTGATTTAAAGAAAGCCATTTCACTGGTGTGATACTATATAGATAAAAATATAACAAGATACCGTTCGATATACTGTGATATTAAACAGATACTGACATTACAAGAAGCAGGTCGGTTGCTATGACATTAAACCGATTCATACTAAAAAAAGAACCACTTCGGTTATTGTGATATCTAACAGAAGCTGATATAACGAGAACCAGTTCGGTTAGTGTGATATTAAACATATATTGAAATAACGAGAACTAGTTTAGTTGCTGTGATATCAAACACATACTGACATATCATAAAAAAGTTTTGTTGCTATGGTATTAAGCATATTTTGTCAAAACCAGAACCAGTTTGGCTACTGTGATATCAAACAGATACTAATACAACAAGAGTCAGCTCGTTTACTGTGATATCAAATTGAGACTGAAATATAGAGAACCAGTTCGGTTGGTGTCATATCAAACAAATACTGGCATAACAAGAATCAGTTTAGTTACTGTGATATGTAACGAAATTGTTATTATATATTTATTTTAATATCAACGTTTGTTTAGATTAAATTTATATTTAGAAACACGCATAGCTTGTAGTGTTAGATATGTATTGCGAAATTCCCGCCTATTCTCTAAAGTTGTAGAAGATTCTCGAACAATAAGAAGATTCTCAACAATATATGTATGTACGTAAACGCTTAAATTTGTATTGTTACATAATCTGAATTTTATAGAAAGCCTCCACATTCCTATAAATATAACCAATGCACCGCGTCAAAAGAGAGTATTTATTATTAATTTGCTATAGTCAGTGTGCTATAAACTTCGGAAGCTATAACTGTAATTGTTATAACGCTTATCAATCGGGAAAACTTCAGATATTTGTCCAGGAGCATTTATAAAGTTCGAACATTACAAATCATTTAATTCATTGGATTCTCATCAGAAATTAGTACTTTTACGAAAGCTCCCCAGTGGCACAGCAGTATGTCTGAGGACTTACAATGCTAGAATCCGGGTTTCAACACCCTTGGTGGACAGAATACAGATAGCCCATTGTGTAGCTTTGTGCTTAATTGCAAACAAATAAACAAAACTTTTACGAAAACATTACTTAACTTCAACGGTAGAAAACTCAGCGTGCGTGGCTGATGAATAACGAAGGACAAAGCTAGCTAGCTTCCCGTGAAGCGAATCGTACCTACGTCAACCCGTAATTAACTCCCTCATCATGAACCCTCGATAAGACATCGAAGAAGTTCCAGACTAGAAAGAAGACTTTATATTGCTTGTAAGTTTGTAATACTTTTGTTTATAAATTATTGTTTGTAATAACTATTTGTAATAACTGTTATTGTAAATTGTATTATTGTTTGTGTATTAAAACATATTTGTATAAAAGAAAACTGTGTTTATCAATCTTGTTGGCAAATATCCTAAACTGACTATATATCGGCTTTCACTTAACTGCTAAATCTAAAATACAATTAAACTACTAAATTTAAAGTATCATTTAACTCAATTCAGACCATTTGAAATTCTAATACGTAACAAATATCAAACACATACTGACATTATGAGAACCAGTTCAATTGTTATGATGTTAAAACAATTCTAACATAATAAGAACTAGTTCGACTGATGTGATATTATAAAGATATCAACCTAACGATAACCGTTTCGGTTTCAGTGATATTAAACAAGTAGTAACATAATGAGAACCAGTTTCATCAGTGTGATTTTAAATGCACACTGACATGACAAGAACTAGCTTAAGTGGTGTAATATCAAACAGATAATGACATAACGATAACTAGCACATAATTTTAAATAAACTACTCTCCTCACAACAAGAACACGACTTTCACTAGAACTGTATGTGAGGGTCTGATAATATTTCTATTGATTTAAATTTTAAATGTAGTACTAAAAACAAGAGTTCTTAAATAAAACTATTATTTTTTCAATAAAGGGTAGCACATTTAATATAAAAAAACATTACAGTTTATATCAGTAAAGTTGCATATGACTAAATAGCACAATCCGTACATTTTTCTTGTGCAGTACTTACCAGAAAAGATTTTTTTTAAATGTTCACTTTTTTATATATTTTTTTCAATGAGGTATGGATACTATGTTTCTGCTAGTAACAAGGATTAGTTTGGTGACTGTGGTGTTTAATACATAATGAAATAACGTAAATTAGTTTGACAGTGTAGTGTTTAATACATAACGAAAACTAGTTTGGGGAATTTGATGTTTACCATATATTGACATAGGAGAATTTGTTTGTTGACTGTAGTGTTTAATACATACCGACACAACGAGAATTAGTATGGTGATTGTAATGTTTGAAATATACTAATATAATGAAAATTAGTTTTGTGAATGTGTTGTTTAATTCATACTAACATAATGAGCACCATTTCAATGACTGTGTTATTTAATACATAATGTCATAACGAGAATTAGTTCGAGGAATATGGTGTTTAATACATAATGCTATAACAAAACTATTTTACAGTCTTGTTTAATGCAGGCTAACTACTGACGTAATAAGAACCAGCTATGTGGTTTTGTTGTATATAGATACTGCCATAACAAGAGCTAATTTGTTGCTGTGTTATCCAAATCTTGAAACTATCAGCTGAATATAAAAAATATATTAAACAACTCTCAATTCGAGGAGAGGAGGCTACGCTGGATGCTACTGATTTAAAGCCAGCTTCAGACCCATAATCACAAGTCTCTGCGAACCCTCAGATACACTTCATCTTCAGTTTCACTCATTATAACAAAGTCGCAAATCGAAGTCGCGATATTTCATTAAGTATACGCGGTAAGCTATATTCGATGTATTTTCTGGTCTTATTGGCATGTGTTTCTTTAATGTTACTGATAACTAACTTAGTTTCCTTTCAAATGGTTAGATGTTTGTCTTATTTAACAAACTTACTTCTGTCACTTATTTTAATAATATATTAATTCCTGCTTAAAAGAAGTATAACATTCTATTTATATGGCTTAGTTATAATTAAGTATTTATGTTCTTATTAATTTTAATAACAGCTTTGAATTCTTTAACAGAATGGTTCCAATGTTATAATTGTGAACAGATGGTAAGGCCTAACTGCTAAAACAAGTCCTTAGAAGCAGAAACACAACAAAAAAAGTTTATTTCAACTGTTTCAATACATGTATAAATTCAAAAGACGAAAATATCGTCGTTGGCGGGAAAACATAAGTTAAACAATGGGACCTAGTGTTTCCCATCCTTTTTCGCCGCAGCACCCCTTTCAGCAAAAAATGAATGCTCATTCCCCCCTTCTAATAAGTTTTAGACCATTAAATATTTTGTTAAAATTAAAATTGTAAGGCAATAATAGTTAATTTTTATGGTTTAATTTTAACGAATTTAACTTTTAAACCCTCAAAACTTTTCTGTCCGCCCCCTCAAAGTTTACTGCCCCCTGAATTTCAAAAACGTCCACAGGTTGGGAAATAGTGGGCTAACCTGTATCTAATTGTATAACTACATTTGTTATTTTCGAAATACGATGAAAGATGTAAAAAATCCAGGCAATAGGTTTTCACAAATTTCGAGTTTGAGTTCCACGAGTTTGCAACAGCTTCTCGTGCTGTTGTAACACTACCGAACCTGTTTGTTGTTACTGTATCTCATGTTAATCATTACTTTGTGCACAGTTTCCTATAGTGAGTAATAGATGACGGTTATTTTTTATTACGTATGAAACATGCCCAAGACCGAATTGTTAATAGTTTATAGTTTTTGTAATCCATCCAAACATTGTTTTCAACAAGACATGCTACTTACTGATTACACAAAGATGGCTAGTAAAATGTTTGAAGACATGAAAAATTGATGGTATTGGTATTTCACCTATGGCAAAGTTACTGAGACTATCTGCCCCTGTCCTTAATTTTGAACTACTGACCAGAGGGAAGGAAGGCAGTCAGCAGCAGCCTACTATCCATTCTAGGGAATTGTTTGTCACTTTTATAATACACCCACAACTAAAAAGTGCGGGTAATATTTTGTGGTACAGAACGGGTTCAAACCCGTCTCGCCAACTACGAAATCCAAAACTCGATCATGAGGCCAATCTTTGCCCAACTTATGAGAGAAGAACATAGGAAGTATTGAGATAGATATTTATGGTGAAAGATAGATTGTGGCCTAGTGAATAGAGTGTCCGGAACGTGAATTCGAGGATTTGGGTGATTCGCCTACTATTGTCTTAAAACACACACTCCTTATGTTGAGCCGTGAGTGCGTTATAAGAGTGACATTCAGATCCTACTACTTGGTCAAATAAGAGTAGGTCAAGAGTTTGCGCAAGGATTCACTATCTACTTTCCTTTCGATCTATCAGTTCAAAATTAGGGAGATTAAGAACAGATTTAACTGTGCTAGCCGTCTTTAATTTTGAAGTGATAGACTAGAGGGAAAATTCTAACCACCACCAATTATTGGGTTACTTTTGCCAGACCGAGTAGTATGATTTAAGGCACCCACAGCTCCAGAGCGCGGAGGGCAATTTTTTTGTTTCTATGAAGTGGTAACAGGACGTGAACCACAGAACCTCATTTTCACTGTCCGGCACTAAACCCGATAGCCCTTGCGTAACTTTTCGCGCAAAATCTCAGTATAAACAAACAAACAAATCAAAGTACAGCAAATAAGAAACAAAAGAAAAGAATAGGAAGAAATCACACACACAGAAATGTAAAAAAAAGGGGGGGCATAAATAACGGAGGAAAAGCAACAATAGTGTTATTTAGAAAACAAAAACAAACAAAAAACACAACGAGGAAAATCTACAGAAACAAATGAAGACGGTAAAAGAAGTTAGAAAGAAGGAAAAAGAACCTAAAGAGAAAAGACAGTACAAGAAGTTAGATAGTGAAAGGAAGATAATGAGGAAACGAGGAAAAAAGGCAAAAGAAGTTAGGAATAGAAAAAAGGGCAAAAACACAAAAACAAACTAGAGAAACAAAGAAGATGGAAGTTGAAATAACAAGGAAAGAGAGGAAGAAAATGAGAAAAATTAATATGTGAAGAAAATGGTAAAGGCGAGGCATGAGAGAGGGGAAATGGAAAAAAAATGGCCATTTAAAAACAATTGGAAGAACGAAGAAATAGGAAAAAATATCACATAGAAATTTCAAAAGGAGAGAAGTTTAAGAGATCGAATAACTTAAACAAGATCAGATGTAAGAAAAAACTTTAGAGGAAAGAACATAGAAATAAAAAGTGAATAGTTTTATCTTTAACCGTATTAATGTTAGTTATTATACCTCAGTTTATCTATTTTTAATCATATCAAAGCTATTAGTTCTTATCTCAGTACATCTTTAACCATATCAATACTACTTGTTATTGTCTCAGGACATCTTTAACCACATCAATGCTACCAGTTCTTGTTTCATTTTTTCTTTAATCATGTTAATGCTACCACTTCTTGTCTCAGTCTATCTTTAAACATATCATTGCCGCCTGCTCTTGTCTTAGTGTATAATCATATCAAAGCTACCAGTTCTTGTCTCAGTTTAGCTTTAACCATATCAATGCTACAATTTCTTGTATCATTTTATCTTTATTCAAATTCCTATTAATTGTTTCCGTGTCAGCTTATTTTCAGATATCTCGACATAGGCTGTTTCTATTTAAGGTTTTCTCTAAGTGCATCCTCTTAGCCTTAACTTTATCCATTCTAAGAACGTAAGAGTGAAAGTAAAGAAGAATATATAGAAATATGTCAACCACACTATACCTGCCATATTCAGTGCCGACGAGTCCTTTGGCACAAAATCAGAGATATTTAGGCTGGCTGGGATACGACAGACACAATAATGGTTGAGACGCCATTTACATTATCTAATTACATGAACAACTGTTACCGTGCCAGCTTAGCTTTGAATGTATGCATAACAGTTATTCATGTTTCAGCATAGCTTTAGCTGTATCCATATTAACAGAGCTGGCCCTTGGGGTGGGCGACGTGTGCCCACTTCAAGGGTCGCCAAAATCGACATTACAATTAGCAGTTCTTGTGAATTTTACAGAGGCAGGGGTGCCGAATACAAAGTACACACAGGCCACAATTTTGTTTAGAGCCGGTTCTGCATCTTAGATGCTCCTGTGTCAGCTTAGTTTTAAATGTGCCCATATTAACTATTCATCTGTCAACGTGGTTTTAAGAGCATCGAACTTTGACATTCCCGTGTTACTTTATCTTAAGTTATTTTCGATATTATCTCTTTCAACTGATTTGATATAGGTGCTCTTGACTTTCCAAATAATCCACAGAAAATGTTGTTAAATATAGGAAACAATGCGATATAATTAATGTTGCTCATTGCCACGAGCTGTTGTATATGGACCTAAACTTTAAAGTAAATTTTATTTCACAATATAATAACAGTCATATATAGTGTACTGTCTTTAAGAACATTTAGTTTTTTTTCTCTATTAGTCATAATTTTCTAATCAATCGACTTTGTACTTTAAAACAAGATAAATAAATTAGAACACTTTGCTTACAGTTTGTTTGAAATAATCCAACTTCTCTTTGCCCTCTTCCAGGCGTGGTCTAGTCAACTTCTCGCTCTTGCGGCTAAAAAGTTTTGTGTTGGGTGATTGGCGGCAGTAAAATAGTGCACGTGAGAAGCTGCCACCTAGTGACGATGCACTAGTGTAGATCGTTAACCTCAGCTTTTCACCAAGAAAGGTTTATTCCCAACAACAACAACAAACAAAAAAAAAAAAAAAATCCAATCAAATCTGGGTCTGAGGAAATTGTTTTGAAAATATATTTGACTTTTTAATTCACCTCTCATACCTTTATCAAACGTAATTAACTCCATGTATAAAGTTACAATTTCCATTTAAAACAAACCTATTTGTATTGTTTCATTTAACAGATAAATCACACATTTAATTTGTCCACGGACAGCCAGCCTAGGAATGATGTGGAACACTTTTATAAATTTCTGTAGGCTTTAATGTAGTAGTTAATAATTTATGAATATTTCCAAACATTGATGGTCCTTAGATTTACTATATGGATATTCAAAGCCTAGCATTCTCCAACATAAATTTATTATCTGGGCATATGAAACCTAGTATTCATCAATATGATACGTTACACCTGTGTATATGAAACCTAGTATTCATCAATATGATACATTACACCTGTGTATATGAAACCTAGTATTCATCAACATTTCACTTACACCTGGGTATGTAAAACCTAGTATTCATCAACATTTCACTTACACCTTGGTATGTAAAACCTAGTATTCATCAACATTCTACTTACACCTTGGTATGTAAAACCTAGTATTCATCAACATTCTACTTACACCTGAGTATTTGAACCTAGCCTTCATCAACATTCTACTTACACCTGAGTATTTGAACCTAGCCTTCATCCACATTCTACATACACCTGGGTACTTGAAAAGTATTATTCCTCAATAACATACGTCACCACTTATGTATATGAAATCTAATATTCATCAACATTTTATTTACTGTGTGAGTCGGTGAATTCTACTAGTCAGTTCGCGTACAATAAAAAAAAACAACACAAAAGACAGTTTTGTTTTCTATAATGACACACAAGATTTAAATTTTAAATAAAATGTGTATTGTATAAGTTTTGATACAGAATTTCTATACACAAATATTCCTTTGTAAAATACTTTACTTTTGGCTGATTTTCAATCTTATAAAAACGTATTGGTCATATTCGTATTTGAAAGCGGAATATTCATAACTTCAAAATTAAATTATCTTTTTTAATGAAAACTGTGAATTAAATGTTTGATTAACTATGCTGGTATCTAAATGGGGTAAAGTCCTTTTTTTTAATGAAAGAGATATTTGCAAGGGTGAGTTATGGTGAAAAAATTTGTTTGGCTGTATTTAGAAAACCTTGATAATATGGTAAAAAGAATATCATTAATGTATTTATAATCGTGTCTGATATGCAGAGCTTTATTATAGTCTTTCTTACTAAGATTTTTTATTTATGAAAATTCAAGTTCGAATAAATGTAAATTTTAAAACATACATAGCTTACAGTAATAATTCGTTTATCGTGTAACATTGCTTAGAAACAATGATACATTAAACTCAAACTTCCGTAATTAACATTAAAGTTATACTTGAAAATATTCATAAATATGAGCATTACAATAATTAAATGTGTTAATGCAAAGTACAATAAAATGTGTTTTGACAAAACAAAATCTTATTCCATTGTTCATTTAGTGTCCTTAAACTGTTCAGTTACCAAATAGTTTGATGTTTTTCTTTGGCTTATGGTAAGAAGATGGGATGATCTATTATCTTATATCATCATTTAACATGTTGTTACTGGGGAGAGGAATCTTTTCAAGCAGATCGTCATGTTTTCATACTGGTGATACATTGGAAATGGTCTCGTCAGGATCAACAGGTCAACTTCTGTGAAGTTTTCTCTGAAGCTAAGAAATTAGTGAATCTTCCGCCGACGTACTTTTAAAAAGACTCATGGCTTGAACTGCCTATATTTCTGGATTTTTCTCTGTTGCACTTTAGGTTGATCGTCATCTTGTGCGTTCATCATTTTTTGTCACTGGAAGTTCAACCTCTAGTGATGTAACTAACATACAGTGGACAGGTATTTCCTAGTCAGAAACTGTTAAAACCGTTTGAACCTATTGTAATGCCATAACCGTGTTTCCACATCACGTCTATTTCCAGTATGCACTCTTGCTCTAAAAGAATTAACCACACATGATGCTGTGTAGAAAAGCTCCACACAAGGCAATATTTCTTTCTTTAATGATTTATAATGTTCAAATTATCGTGTCATCAAGTATTTTTGTTGTTTTCTCTTGTCCTTTACTGTCACTTGCTGTCTTGTCACTTAGAGAGTTCTCTCCAGGTAGATGGTTGAGGGAACCCATCAGTGGCTTCATCCGTGCTGATACTCTGGGAGTGGTATCGACAGGAATCTCTATTCTCTACAGCAGGTCAACTTAATTCTAATGGTGTCTTCACTGAAGTTAAGTAACTGCTGTTCTTCTCTCAACGTCCTTTCAAAGACAATCATGAAGGATGGCCCTTGGTTTGGACCACCCATTCCTCTAAATTCTGTTCTACTAAACTCTAGGTCATCTTTCTCTTGTGTAGCTGTTTGATGCTAGTCTAGCCTCACATCTATGTTTCTGCATGAGAAAAGTTCCCAATATGCATCTTCTTCGATGTGTATTACCCAAAAATTATTTTGTGTAGAGAAGTTACTCGCTATAAGGGTTGACTTCCAACTATTTTCTTGTCAGGACTTTATGATTATTTAGTGCTCAAAACACCACATCTTCTTGTTTCGTCTTTGAAAGCAAATTCCAATTTTCAGCTACCAGATCTTGCTGGAACGCGTCAACTTGTTGTTTGCATCAATTCATCTTAAATTAGAAGAAAATTTCCATCTTTCATTACCAAGTTGGGTCAAACTACTGCAGATGTAGAATAAGTATTTATCAACGTACTGCAAGATTTTCCATCAATACACCCATGGACTTGTAGATCGATATCCTCAAGTAATGAACCTTTTATCTAATTTTGATCAGGTGGAGTATTTTCAAATGAACTAAATCTTGTTAATTCCTGTTTTTTATGTATGGTTAGCTCTTTGTTGCTCCTTTTGTATGGTTGGGCTCTGAAACACGTCGTCAGGGTATTGTTTTCTTGGCTTAATATCAGCTGTTGATTCCTCACAGCCTCAGGTGTAGTGATCCGATTCCCCACTATAATGGCTCACTCTTTCAGGTATCTTTTAGGAGAATTTCTTTCATATAAGTTCTTGTCAGTAGTTTAGGGTAATATGTCTTTTGTTGTATTGGGGTTTATTTCCTCCATTTTGTGTAACTGTTGTCTAACTAATCCTTTGAGTTCTTCTAGACTATTGTTCCGGGGAGGATGTTTAAATGTTACTCTATCTGGTAATCATGTAACTTCTAGATGGTGTCATGGTTGTTTATCTGCGACCTTAACGGATTCACGTTCCATCTATTCCATCACTAAATGCAGTTTCCTTTAACGATGTACAACTACTTTGCTTCAATCTAATTCTTGCACGACATCTATAAATATGACACATGCCAACAGATCCATCATTTCATGTGAAGCCTCTGGGTAAGATAACTGGCAAGCCTTTTCAAATCTTACACAAGTTTTACTAATGTCTCATATTACCTCTTTACCCTGTTCTGGGACTTCACTCTGGATATTTCTGATGTGACTTTCCAAGCCTATTGGATAAAGCAACTACGAATACCTGATAGTTATTATGGCTTAATGTAATTACAGCTGATTCTTTTGATTGGGGAGCGAGATGATTAGCTTGTTGTTCACTATTCCACTCATTCACTTCCGAAATTATATAAAACTGAACATTATAAGCATCCCATGGTATCTGTCTATAACAGTCCATTAGTTTTTTGATTGGGCAACATTGATGAACTGTCCAGCTAAATTCTGCAACTGGATTTAGTAGTGACATAGCTGAAGTAGTCCACGATGATTTTGTAGTAGTACGTAACACAATAGTAGTAGTAGTAGTAGGTGTAGACCAAATAGTCTCCTATTTCATATTAATTAGCAAATGCTGTGTTAAGTTAGAACTATTGGACAAATATAGAAAGAATTGTGGCTGTTTTAATCATTGCATTTACCAGTTCGTTTTCGAGATGTTTATTTTGAAACTGATGTTACTTTCTACTTCAATGATTTCTTTTTGTACTTTTCAATTTTGTCATTACAGTCTTTTTATACTTCTTATGTCTTGTTCTTCTACTTCTTCTGTATATTTCTGATAATTTCATGGATATTCTCTTCAATCAGATGTTTGTTTTGTGTTTAATTCTGATCTAAACATAATTTTATTTCTTTTAACTCTTTTCTTAAGATCCTGTCGCGTTCCATCAATTTTCCATTTCTTTCTTCAAAATTTTTATCTAATTTTCTGTCTGTTTAGTCTTGTTCTTCAAATTTTCTATCTCTGTCTTTTTGGTCTTCTTTTTATTTTCTGTCTCCTTGTTCTTCTTTTAATTTTCTACCCATTTCTTCTGGAACTTATTTGAACTTTTTCATCATTTCTACCAAAGTTTCAATTTCGTTTCTTACTCGGACTGTTATCCTGAAGTTTAATCAAACTTCTATTTCATTTTTATCAAAATAATCTCGCTTTTGATACCAAAGCTGTAACGTGTCGTATTATTGAGTGGGTTATTTGGTAAAAGTAATGCCAAGTCCCCTCCATTTAATGATAACGGATTAGTTTATTTTTCCTTGATGTATAGTACAACTGTATTCACATATAAGTCTAATTTCAAATACAACGTTTCAACAGAAATCCGAGACTAATGGTATTTATGCATCATTTATTTAGCTTTGATCGATAAACAAACATGTAATTCACCAAGTACCTGAATAGCATACTAGATGCGTTAGCTCTCACTACTAGCACTATAACTTTTTTGATATTGAACTGACTCAACACTCAATAACAACTCATATTTATATTCCTACAAAGTCCAAGAAGCATTTTCTCGATTATTAGCTTTCCTGAACTTTCCAAATCTTGACATCATCACCATGACTAACTCATTCTAGCAAACATCTTAATTATAACATTGAAATTATAGTTTACAACATATAGTTATATATAAACCCAAGAGATTCAGTTAGTTAGATAGTCACTAAATTAGTTAGTTAGTAAGTCAGTACAAGTATGATACTTTCTTAGTGCTCATTTCAACAATCCGATTATAGAGAAATCAAGAGATATTGTATCTAGTGATTTGACCAGCGTTTCTTCATATAGAATAGCGTGAATACTTATTTCATTCTCTAGCTGTTTGAGATATGTGTTCATTGAATATACATGTTGTAGAAGTATCTTGCGTACATGTCACTTGTACCACTTTTCCAGATGAAAATATTTCTTGATTATGTTCTGTACAGTTGCCTAGGTAATACGTAGGACATAACTGACCCTTGTGTTCGTGGATTCTCATTTTTACAAGACGTCGCTCCTTGGTTATCATGGCTTGGGTATCACTTGTTGCAAGTCTCTTTCTGGGTGGTCTTTGAACCCAAAGTTGGTCCACATTTCTTTGTTTTTAAATATCATTAAATACAAGGGATATCTTCATCTTGGAAAAATCTCAATCTCAATCTGAACTCAACATTATGATCTTTATATTTCATGTTAGAAAGGACTGATGCATACTTTTCTCAAAAGTGATCAATTTTAGGTGTTATCATATTATTTACAAACAAGAAAGCCAAATAATGTCAAAATATAGTTCTCTTACATATTGTTTAACCATGAGTTTGTATCTGTTGGGGTTGACACGTAACTTGCTTATTTGTATATTAAAAATTGTTTAAATCCTGTATACGTTCATTCTAGTGAGTAAAAGACAATTAAAAACACCATATATATATATATATACGGAGCCGATACCAACTAGGCTAAGCCTAATTGCTTCTTTAAATAGTATTGAAACACACACATTGATTTGTTTGTTTGTTTGTAGTTAAGCACAAAGCTACACAATGGGCTATCTGTGTTCTGCCCATCACGTTCCCAGTTCTCCTCTTTAGCAACACTTTACAACGATATGTGGAGAATCACAAGCTGTGAAACACTCGATAATGGCAATTAGATGCTCAGATAAAGCTATAACTCATCCTTAGCAGTCATTTGTAAGCATCATAAAGTAATACATTGAATGCAGTGGTCATTTTTTTTCTCGGCACTGACGTGCTTAGTGATATTAAAACACCCTAACTGTTGTGAAACCAGTCTATATCATTATTAAGCTTACAGAAAATCCTTAAAATTAACAAAGGTGACTGCAGACAAAAACTTTAACAAAAGTGGAAGCTTACCAAATAGCAATACAATATTTAGCCAGCATTATAGCCATCATCAAAGAAAATGTATTAAATGAAACAATGAGGAATAGCTGTTCTCTACCTAGTGCATCACACAGTTAAATTTGACTCTGTAACACTGTAACGAAAATCTTGTAAATACCTACCTTCAAGACAGTATATAATGACATTGGAGGCCATTTAAGATGCTCTACTTTCATTCAGCAGTTGTCAATGTTGAAATAATTGTTCATTTCACCCTTCCATAACTAGTTTAAATTATATCTGTAGCGCCATATATTCAGATAATTCAAATATAGGTGTTATGCATGTAGTTAATGACATTCTTGTAAATTGGATGTCCAAATGTCATAGATATGTATTCATCGTTTTGCTTAGGTAAAGGTAACGTACAGCAACGGCTATCCAATAAAAGCTTATACCAATTTTTCCTTGTCTGTGTCTACTTCTGGAGCAGTGCAAGGTCATCTCAAGGAATAACACAAATACTTGTACAAGTTGGTATGAGTTGGAGATTCTCTCCCTATTATATTTAAAATAGTCGCTGTCGTTGGTAATTTAGTAATTGTGGGATACCCCACTATGTATCCCACTTTGTTTGACTCGAAATTCTGGTGTAACTGATTCTTTCCTCTGTTTTTGGCTGGTACAGTCATGATTATTCTTCATACCTTGCTCTGAGTGGACGTATATTCTTGTCTCTGTTTATGTTTTGTACAAATGTTTTTGTAAAGCCTTCTACTTATCCCAGCAGCCAGTTGAGTCACTCTGCTAAACAGAACCCAGTCTAGTTGTTAATTGTAAATAAAGATTTTATTTATTTGTTCACTTCTTTATTTGTGCTTCCTTTGCTGCTCATGTTTGAAATATTGCTCTGTATATCATTTCCAGAACCTGTTGTATTGTGGATACTTACAACTGCCTACTAGAAATCAATATACCTGAATACCATAAAGTATAGAAAACTTCAACAACAAACGTGAAGCCTAGCACTACAAATTGCCACTAACAGTAAAGGCGCAACACTTCTACTAAGTTTATACAAGACAACAATCATCCAACTCACTTTTTCTTAACACACGAATCCGAGAAAGATATTTGACATACATATTACAAATAACAATATTACCGCCACCTCCTTATACTATACATAAAGACATTTCCAGGAAAATTCTTTAAACCGTGTTGTCCTGCTAACGTAATCAGAACAAACAGACAAGACCAAAAATAAAATTTACGCAAAAAATTTAAAACAAAGCACCAAGAAAAGAGGATATTCAAAATTTCCCACAGAACAAGCTATTAAGTTAAACATTTAAACTCATTCCTTGGTAATGTGCTTACTTTATCTTTTCTTAATGCTTATGTGTCACATCTTCGACAAAACTTGCACTCTTCATATTTCGAAAAGACAGAAACCTCCCTAAGCAACTCCAGAACTGCTAGCGTCACAACTAGTACTGGTAAATTAATGAAAATAAAATTGTTAAATTACTTAGAACAACACGCTATTCTCAACAATAACCAAAACAACTCGACAAAAAACGAGAAACAGATCAACTGAGGTTTAAATTAAACGTCGACTTCTGACAAAACATTTGAATCCAATAAGCCTATCATTAGTGATAAATATCACCCCAGACTGAAATTCTTACACGTTATTCTTAATTTGCCTACTACGATGTTTAAACCAGAGGACTGTAAAAACAGTATTTCAGATCTATTTTGAGAGATTCGCTGACTCTGTATACAAAAGGTTTAACTTCAGATGTGCCTCAATTGTTTTTGAAGTAGAAAAAGTATCTTGTATAAGTTCAATGGTCAATTTTTCTCAGAGGTTTTCAAACTTCCATTCCGACAGACAAATTAGAGTACAAGTAAATACAGTTCGAAGCACTTTTACATGCACAGCTGGTGTATCACAAGGCTTGTTTGTTCAACTTGGGAAAAGCTGCTCGAGCGTCATCTGTTTTAGCCGTCCTTGATTTTGAAGTGACGGACTAGAGGGAAGGCAGCTAGTCAACACCACTCACCGCCAACTCTTGAGCTACTCTTGTCAGCTCGAATAGTGTGATTTAACCGTCACTATTATAATAAACCCACGGCCCCAAAGAGCAGAGCGAAATCGATTTTTATTTTCAGTAACAGAAACACAGAATCTAAGAACTACAGAACCACATTCCGACATGCTAATCAGTGATTGTACTGCAAAGTGCCATATAGTTAGTCCCTTAGTATGCAACTTGGATATTAATGTTAGATACACTTCCCTCAGCTCCAAACAACGTTGCTGTTTGGTCAAACTCCTCGAAGATACATCTCGCTAGAACAATCAATATAAATGTACCTCAGGTATACCACGAATCTGATGGAGTCAGGGAATCTGTAAAATGGGTAAAAAGAAAATCAAGGAAAATTGAAAAACCTGGAAATGTCAAGAGTATTGTGCCCTTCTCCTTTATGTCTCAGAACTTGCAAACACACAAACCAAGCTGCTGAACTATGCCAGTTATTGGTATATTTCGGTTTTGATAAGTCACTCTACGCTATTTTATCTGGTAATAACTATCTAATTCAATATATATGACGAGGGACTATACCAAATATTCTTTTATAAATGAAAATGCAACATTTTATTTTCTACCATTAAGTTGTAAAGTCCTTCTTTGAATTTTTTTCCTGTAGTATTTGATTATCTTTTTCTGTAGTACCATAGTCTCAAGAAACTATGTAATGAAGTTGTAATCTAGTTATAAGAGTAAAAAAAAAAGAAGTGGTGTTAAATAGGAAAAGTTGAAATAACAATGCGTCGTAAGCTCACGTGTGCAAGTCTGAAATAGTCTGAAATTTTGCCTGGAAAGTTGGGAGAGGGGTAATGGGACAACCCTTCATCTCGACCAGACTTTCATGATGCTTATCACGAGGGTAGTACAAAATACACCGAATATACCATGTGTTAAATAACGATATCAGACTACTATGATACATATCACATGGGTAGTACAATCCAATCCAATCTAATCGTAGTAGTAATTTAGGTTAAAGTATATTTCATTCCTCTTCGGTCAGAAACTTTTGTTTCTATTCACCCTGCTTCATGAAATGAAATTTAGTAACGCTGTATTTTAAGAGTAAAAATGGAAGATTTTTAAATTTTGCTGAAGGTGACGCCACAAGAGCTGTGAGGAGACGTACAGAAGAAGAGGGAAGAGGAGACCTGTTTGTTTGTTTAGTATGTAGTTATGCACAAAGCTA
>NW_013668323.1:94472-100358 GCF_000517525.1 Limulus polyphemus
GCGTGAGAATTGTCACGTGATGTCGATGACGCAACAATATAAAGATACCAGACCGCCACGATACTTATCACGTGCATACTGCACAAGAAAATGAAATATTATTTATGAAATACAGATTTGTATAACATTTCACAAAGTACTGTTCTCCGATTAGACAATGGTAAGTTTACGGAGTTACAACGATAAAATCCGGGGTTCGATCCCCCCGAGATGAACACAGCAGATAGTCCCATGTATCTTTGCTCTAAAACAAACACACAAACTCATAAAGTATTTCAGAAATCATATATGTTTAAATTATGCACAATATTATATAACAATAATAAAATACAATGTTTACTATTGCAGAAGGTGAACTCTTATGTGTACATGTATTTTTATTCAAACAATAATACAAGTGGCAAAATTCTTTAAAGAAAACACAGACGGAAAATATTAATGCAAAGACACAACAATTAAGAAATACAAATCCTTTCAAAAAACATGGACAGTTGCTTTAAACGAGTAAGTTGTTTGGTAGAGATACCTTAAAAAAACACACACACACACACACACAGACAATGTGTACAAGAGGTTGAAGAGAAGTGAATGTGTGCCAGTCCCTGATCATCTTTGGATCTTATCCATAAATCACTGCCCATCGAATCAAATACCAGCTTCATGTGAGGTGAAAGACTGTTATTATAAACATGCTCTAACAAATTATCTTCACTTTAGGAAATTGGTATGATTTTTCTTGTTCTATAAACCTTTTGCGTATTTTTAATGCTTTAAACTTTCTTCTGCATGTTATAGTTCTTTCAAGCTTTATTAAAACACAGTATATGTAGTTACTTTAACACGTCGCTTTTACTAGAGAACTAGACATTGGTTGTCAAGCTTCTCTCCAATTGTACTCTATGAGACTATTAAAACATGAGTGACATTGTATAGGTTCTAAAGTCATGCTTTCCTAGAGAAATTTGCGCTACAACATTTGCGCTAATGGTCATACCCATTAGAATATAAGTAAGTGAGGTTATAACCTCGAGATATCACCTGATCTACCATTGGAGAAAAACAACATACTTTCACAACTTAACAAACCAATTGTTATCTCAGGAGAACTCTGCAGGACAAACGGTAGCTTGTTTGAAGTTAAGCACAGAGCTACACAATGGGCTATCTGTGCTCTGCCCACCACGTGAAAACTGAATAACAGAACAAATTTTTAAAGATTCGATATTATTAAAATTAAAAGGTAGAAATCGTATTTTATGCTTGCATAACACAACGTTAAGACTTCTATTAACTGACGTTATAAGTGTTTTTATATGCGTTACAGTATGTTTAAGTAATATGAAAAATTAGCAGTTAGTTAAAATAAAATCATATGCTAAATGTCTTCACCTATCATATAAGAAACAATATCTATTAAGCGACTCTAAACTTAGATATATGTTTGAGATATGTGTGTAAATACTTTCAAAAGAACATTAATGATCTTAAAACAGTCATTATCACCTTTGCTAAAGCATTTAATTACTGTTACATTACTCGGTTAAAACGTTAAATCATTATTCTACCCGTTGTATTACTTATGTAAAACATATTATCGTTGTATTTATTTTTCTTTTTTTTAGTTCTATACCAGTATGGAAATGCTAACTAAATACTTTTAGTTTGCAATAATATCTCTTGTAACACTATTTCTTGTCGATGTAAGACACCAAGTTTTGTATAGTGACCATACATAATGTCTCAAGAACAAGCAGGTTATAATGAATAACAACAATACACGCATGCGTGATATGAATCTGTTACTAAAAATTGTCAGGATCTGTGCCTGCGAGTTGGTAGCCTCTCGGGGATCTTTCAACAAGTTCTATCGTTAATACTTGTGTTTATCACTCCACATACAATGTTTACAAAAGTTGCCTTCCACAAAAATCCGGTTTTAATGCGTACACGACGTTTATCTCTTGGCTGTCAGTCGCAGCTAACCAACAACTAAGGAAAGTCAGCATATAGCGACAGTATCATAATAATTACTTGCGGTTCAACCGATGACATTATTTGTCATATTTCCAAAATAATCTAAAAATACAAATAAATTATTAAATCGTTGTAAGGGGACAGATACGACTATAATTAATTATCTTCACCAGGGTGAATGAAAGTTATTTAGCGAAAACATTGACTGCATATTTATTTCTCTTACAGCGATCTTAACAATTCCTTTATATTCCAGTTGTAATTTTATCCCATATTATGTATATTGATTATTATTGTTACGAATATCATCCTATTTCAGGTGATTGGTCTATTTTGCAAATTAACAAAAACAATACAAATTCTAGATTTATATATAACTCTTAAAGGTTTAATTCAAATTTTGATATAAAAAATTCTACATTTATGTATGCAAGTCTCTAACAGTTTGTTAACGCGCTATTTACAAGTAACTAAACAGTCTGTAAATCTGATAAGAATTCCAGACACATAAAATACTACCACCAAAGGATTTCAGACTACAACATTGCGGAAACACGTTTATCTATTGGTACGCCTTTCTTGGCTATTATATGTACGCCGGGTATGTTAATAAATTATCGGGAAGGAATGAGAAAGCATGTGACATTTAGAAGTAAAATGTGTTCGGAGACTTGAAGCAGGCCTAAAACCAGTGTTTATATATATCATCTTATCTAACCGACTGTCTAAAGTAAGCATAAACCAAGCTCCCTTAAATACAACGTACCACTGCATTAACGTAAACCAAGATTGTTATCTAGACATTATTTTCCTCCAGTATTACTTGTTTTAACTATTCCAATCTTCAACAATAATTTACAACAGATAAAAACCGAGACCTCAGAAGTAAGAGTTCCAACAATTGTAACTGTACCCAGTTAACTTTGTTCAAAGCTAGTTTTAATTATAATTCAAGAAAGAAATATAGGAGTTACCCTACTGCGGCTTGTTCTAGTTATCAGTGTCCTAAAGATATTCTCGTTAATACTTTTTTATCGCATAATATAATATAAAATAGATAAAAAACCTTTTTAGTAACACGCCAGATAATACTGAGTTTCAAACATAAAAGATTAAAACAATTTCATTAAAACCAAATAGTTAAAACCTGTGATTATATATGACAAAAAAAGATTATAATATTAAATTAAACGAGCTTTTAAGTGATTACATTGTTCAAAGAAAAAGAAAGAAAACTTGTCACAAATCCAACCTTTGCTTTGGAAAGAAGAATTAACAGTGCATTGTTAGACTAAATAGGAAAGACGATTATTTCATACAATTTGTATTTTCATTTGAAATCAACAAATGGCTACCCTCCCCTGTCTGCACAGCCTTCCAAAAATCTTCAAAGAGAACGTCGTATTAGAACCAATCATCAGTTAGTTTCCTCAATTCACTCACATATAACCTTTCTAAACACATGGCAAGTTTATTACGCCCCTTTAATAGTCAGTAATAAATAATAAAAAGACAGTTTTGCAAATTATTTTCAAACAATATCTATTGATGAAAATAACAAAATGATATCGTTAGACTTTTTACAACCACACTCTCTAAGTTGGTCTTAGATTGCAAGAAGACAACACCTTAACGGGTGCTACTTTCTATACAGTTAAAACTATGCTTTGATACCACACAGTTCCAATAAATCCGTGTTACAGCTATGGACTCGCTAGTTTCAACGATTGAAACAGACTTAATTATTGGAAACTTTAGAAATCAAAGCCTTCGAGGCCACCCCTTACAAAATTTAAAACTATGAAAGACACGTGGATGACACTTGCACCATCCTAGATGAAAAAAACAACAACCAAAAAAAAAACTCGGAAAAAGTTTTTGAGTCACCTCAAAAGTATGCATTATCACATTCAAATGACAGGAGTAAAAGAATCTCAAGGAAACTACCCTTCTCAAATACGTTGGTTCACAGACTAGATAGTGAACTTCAACTACTACTTATATCGGAAATCTCGGAATGTAAACAAACAAGTGGGATTTAATTCTCTAATTCCCACAAAGCTATGGTTGTTAAAACACTGATGACAATATCTCAAAAATTTTGTTTAAATGAATCAGATCGAGTTAAAGGAAACCAACATACTATAAAAATCATAATGCGTCTGAATTATTTCAATTATTATTATTATTTATTTCATTGAACAAAACAAAATATACTAGAAAGACCGGGTTTTAAAGTCTATTACAGCTACTATGATCTCTTATATTCAAAGGATTATCTAAACAGGTTAAAATACACTTAAGTTTGTTTATTTTTTTAGAGCAAAGTCATACTGGACTATTCAGTGTATCCGTCGCGGGGAACTGAGCGCCGAATCTCAAACATTGTTAGAATTGTTTAGGGACCTTTCATAACTTTGATCCATATCTTAGTCCATCCAAAAGACCACATCTAACCTGAAAACATAATGAGTAATGTATGTAACGTTCCCTATAAAACGTGTCATGAAATCTATTATGATTAGACAAGCCAAACGTTAAATACACCTCTTAAAGATAACAAAACTGATATTTAGTTTTGACAGATCGACACTTAAAGACTTCCACATTCTCACATAAAATAAAATTCCAGGTTAGAAAAACAGAAACGTTAGAATTAACTAAACCCGTGATTAAATTTTAAAGCATTTTCTATGAATCATTGCGCTCCCTATGGAGTATCAGTACAATTGTACTAATAGGCTACTATATGGTACTACCTTTTGTGCTTTAAACTTAATTTTAACTGTTGTGTCACTAAAAATGTTTTTAATAATCTTATAATTATGTATGAAAATGTTTTTTGAGTATGCTAGGTTTTTACGAAGTGTTTGTCGCCTGTTTTACCCCCTTTCCTAACAGTCACGACGGAATACTAAATATAATTTCCGTTCTTTTTTTTTTTTCACTCATGGGTCTTATTCCCTAGCTATATATAGTGACAGAATCTTGGAAGTGCCATCATCGTTAGTTGTGTATACCTTATTATTTACATAATGTTTGTATACTGACAGTCATAAGCAGACTAGCAAAGATATCCAGGATTTGCTTTAACAAACATGGATAAAACGTACAGTTTGTTCCTAACGTTCCTTTTCATCTCGCCATTTTTGTGTGTTTTTTGTTGTTGTTCTTTTTTACTTCTTTTTTGACATAGAGTTTTATAAAGTTTGATTATTTGAAGCGAAAGTATTGTTTTAAGTTATATTTTCAATGTTTATACTTAGTTGTTTGTTAGAACAAGCTGCTAACATAATGATAACGATAGATTTAGAGTTTATAAAAGTAGTCCTAATACTAAGAACGTTTGGATGTTAATGATCGAAAGACTTTCCGAAATATCTAGAAACAAGAGTACATTGTAGTGTAGTATTGAGGTGAAGTATCGCGTGTGTCTAGTTACTCTGTCGATTAACTGTAACATTGTACAAATAAGTTTAAATCATAGCACCGTTAGCGAGGAGTTTTCGTTGTAACATTACTTGTGAATTTAGGCCTACAGTTTGTGCCAAAGAAAATTTAGCCTGTTTATATATTAATAATAATTTATTATTGTTTCGCGGACTGAACTTAGTAATAAATAAATAAAAAAAAATCAGAACGATAGAAGTAACAGAACACGTAATAACAAAATAACTGATGTTTTGAAAATATTTTTCGAATTTGATTATTCTCAAGCCAGAAAACATGCTAAAATATCCAATCAAATATAATCTTCCAAGCCAGACAACATAATAAAATATCCAATCAAATGCAATCTTTCAAGCCATGTAGACAACATGGTAAAATATCTATTTAAATATAAATTCGATGACGAGGAACCCACTTTGAGACTAATAATGGCTGGAGACGGCTTGAATGGGTAATGAAGAA
>NW_013668323.1:100419-103705 GCF_000517525.1 Limulus polyphemus
TTCTTCATTACCCATTCAAGCCGTCTCCAGCCATTACTATTTAAATATAATCTTACAAGCCAGAGAACATAAAAAAATATCCTATCAAATACTCTTCCAAGTCATATGAACATTTTGTAAAATGTAAAACTTCGCCTTATTACTGTGGATAGGTCCTTATGATCATAAGTAAAATAGTACATTTATAGTATTCTTGACATAAGAATTAATGCAGTTTGGCTTAACTTTATTAAAACTCTCATTACTTGTAGGATGAGTCTAATTAAATATTTATATGTCTAACAAAAGATGGCGCCAGCCTACAAATGGTTTCATTTAGGTTTTAAAGGTTAAGGTTTGTAATTATGCACAAAGATACACAATGGACTATCTGTGCTCTGCCCACCACGGGTATCGAAACCCGGTTTTTAGCGTTGTAAGTTCGCAGACATACCGTTGTGCCACTGGGGGGCTTCATTTAGGTGTACTTACAATCTTATACTGTAGGAACTATTTTATGATCTACTTTTAGTACACACTTTCAACAATCAACCATTCTTGCGCAATTAAATTAGCATTTCGTCCTTACTACTCTGAACAAAATTCAAATTTATTTTTCTATTTTTAAGATTAAAATTATATTTCGAAAGTCACCCAAATCTTGTGCAGCAATGTTTGTGCGACATGACAAAATTGTGAACTATGTATAAAATAATTCAATACGCTTAAAAAGGTTCAATCAAACAACTAAATTATAATTCAGCTAAGCTAAAAGTTTATTAAACAATTTCTCCATATATTTGAATGCAAGTTTTTCTTCATAGATGTAAAATAAAAATACGTTTTTCTCTGGGCCCTTAATGCCCCAAAGAGAAGATTCTAACAATACCTGTAAATTAATATATGGGATTATTATAAGCCAACTAATCAAAATTAAATTAACTGAAGTGCTCATTAAAGGTGGGTATTACTACTAAGGCTATCTGCTTCTATATTCAGTTTTGAGCTGTCAACTAAAGGGAAGTCAAATGGCTGGCAGCACCAACCACCAACTTTTGGATTACTCTTTTATCAACGAATAATGGGATAGGTCATCACATTATGATGCCCCCCTATTGAAAAGACAAGCATGTTTGATGCCATATTTCGATTCCGCGATCCATAGATTACGAGTCAAGCACCCTAACTACTAGAGCAGATCGTCAATAAGGTTTTTTTAAATTTAATCAAAGGATATATAGGAAAGTTATTATTACAATTGCTACATAAGCGATACTATTTCACCACAGGCCGTTTGCTGCTTATTTTATTCTTCTTATTCATAGATCAGAAAATTATTAAAAAAAGGGAATTGGACAACTGTTATAATGATGGGTTTTAAAACGTTTTTTACTAATTTTTAATTAAAACTGGCTAATACAATTTTAAAGATACTAAACGTTCGTCAACAAGGTTAAACCTTTCAGCCACTCCATTCTGTAATGTAAACCAAGCAGTAGGAGTAAATTCTCACACACACTCAATGTCTTAATGAATAATCCATGCACTCTTGAACATTGATGAATCTAGGTTAGAGAGCATTAAGTGAAAAAAACTGTGTTTTACAAACATAAAATTAAGAAGTACTTTGAAGAAAAACTTCTTTGTGTTAAGGAACTTAAACTTGAACATTATGTTAGTTGGTGATAGTTGGAACACTTCTGAAGTGATATTCTCACAGAGACGTTCATTGAGGGGATGCTAAGCAAATTGATGTGGCACCACATGGGTCTCGGAGATGTTTTCTATGATCGAGTCTGATCCTATGGTAATACAGTTGAAATTGGTCAAGAGGAATAAACTAGAAGAAACGAATACTGCAGGTGCTTATTCTGATGTAAAACAAATTCCAAAGTTCATGAGGACTTCAAGGGTCCTCCAAAGCACCAACAAATGTCTCCACTGCTTATGTTGCTACAATTTGCCATTTTTTCAAGCGGTTCAACGGGCCTTCTTATACCCAATTTTAATGGCTGCACCCCTATGCAGCAGAAGCTGCTTATGTAATGAAGACTTTGCTTTAATTGTGGCTTATAAAGTCACTGAATGAGGGGATGTCCATATTCTGTTGTGACACAGAATTAGTACTGTTCAAAATGCTGTAACAATTATAGGAAAGTTGATAGCAAGTTATGGCTATAAATTCTTTGACTAGTGTAATCCTCTTAATCCTTAATTGGGTCTAGCTGTTAGTTTAGAGTGGATGCAGCAGTCAGCTTGTACCCAATGTTCCAATGTTATTGTTCAGATAGCTCTGAATTTGTTTGATAGAAAAATGGTGGTCTGTTGTCTTGTGATAAATGTTTGATCTATCTAGTGAGCTATAGCAGCAATATTATGGTAGGGACTGCATGATAGTCGCTTGATAAATGTATCTAGGACAGACAAGATTATCAGATAAAATCATATTCATTAAAAATGTTTTTGACTGTTAATACAAACTGAGGACACTGACTTACTATCAAGCTGAAAAGAGGTTGCAATCCTTACTATAAAAGTAATTATGTTATACTTTGTCGCAAATATTGGCAGGCATTTCCTTTTATAGACTTCCTCAGTGCATGTGAGTATGTATGTGATGTATTCAAGTACACTAATGTTCATCAAAATGTTATAAGTGTCAACAATTCAATAGGTTCTAGAAATGTTATGCAGGGACTAAAATTAGTGTTATATATACACGATTGTTCATTTTAAGTTTAATATGAAACTATTATTTAGTTTATATAGTGAAAATACTAAAGTTAGTTATTTTTAGAAGCGACAGGTATGGCAAGCTTGATTTCAAATCATTCGTTGTGTAGTACAAATGTTGTGAACTGACGTCATGTTACTCGAAACTTCTGATTTTTTTTGTTGCTTTAATCGAGTATTGTTGCATCATATACTATTTTGTACAGTATAGAAAGTTTTAGATTGCTGTCGAGAGTATGTATATATATATATTTATATATAACTTAGTAAAAAAAAGAGATAAATATAGACTGGGTGATCGTGAGTTTAGTCATAAAGAATGTATAGTGGCGACTTTTAAAGTGTAATAATCGCAGATTGTATTGTCATAACAAAGTAGAAATGATAATTCGTCTTGTTAGTTGGGTTGTAAAGCAACTGATCTAGCCTGTGTGGACTTTTGACGAAAAAGAGAATTATTTAAAAGTCTGGATTCAACTGTTGTGATTAAGTGTAACAAACATTTGTATATATGTTTGACTTGTTTTTATTTATTATTTTAAAACAAGTGGATTGGGTGCTGTTTGTTTATCAT
>NW_013668323.1:104628-113179 GCF_000517525.1 Limulus polyphemus
GCCGCTTCTCGTTTCTATCTTCTCTTTTTCTTCTTTTTTTTTATCCCACTTCTGATACCAATTTGTTACGTCTCCGTTTGTTAGTTGATTATCCGTAACTTTGTTCCGACGAAACTTTAGCGACACAAGTCCTTACTTAATAAAACTGGTTTATTCTTTCTGAATATAACTTTACGATACACTTAATTTCAACATTCGCGCTAAAACAAACACTATAACGAACGTTAACTTCAACAATACTCTCTGACTGCAGATCAATTACTCACTACCTACACACACACATTGTCCCGTCACGTTGTCACCATCTTATATATACCAGATACCCCCAATCTAGTAAATGCTAGGGCATTCACGAAGGTTCGAGAGAAGGAGTGTCGTGACACTAGTCACGTGACCTCGCTGACGCAACAATATTGTAGAAACATCTCTCTCTGACGAATGTCTAGAACAGCTCAAACAATTAATTAGACAACTATTTACGTACAATGGAAGAAGTAAACCACATGACATAATATGATCCAGTTGCTAAAAAGACGTATTGTTAGGTATTGCAGATCAAAGTGTTTAGGAAATTAAAAACACTCCCAAAGGAACACAGAAAAACAAAAAGTACTATAAATGTGTGAAACATGGATATTACATCCTATACTAAAACGAATCAATCATTGATAATAAACAATATAGACAATAACCTGAAGATGTTTGTTTGTTATGGATTTCGTGGGAAGCTACACGACGGCTATCTGCGCTAGCCATCCCTAATTTAGCAGTGTAAGACTAGAGGGAAGGCAGCTAGTCATCACTACTCACTGCCAACTCTTGGGCTACTCTTTTACTAACGAATAGTGGGATTGCCTGGCACATTATAACGCCCACACTGCTGAAAGAGCGAGTATGTTTCGTGTGATGGGGATTCGAACCCGCGACCCGCAGATTGCCCAAACCACCTGGCCATGCCGGGCCATCCTGAAGATGAGAATACTCCATGTACTTCAATTGAAGCAAGAACAGACTATATTCTAAGATACCAGACTAAAAGTCTGGGATTCATTAATAGAAAGTCTTGTAACATGTTGATCAACACAGGTTCTATAGCTACCATTTTTCGAGTTGATCAACACAGGTTCTATAGCTACCATTTTTCGAGTTGATCTGCTAATAAAAGCTTGGAAATTGCCTCCAGAGATGAAACAAGAAGATGGATTAACCTGAATATCAAGAAGTCATGAAGTTCCACCAAGGAGAACGTTGTGTAGTATTCTCAGTGAACCTGAATTTTCTACAAATATAAATATAAATGGATTCACAGATAACAGCAGGTCCAACCAGGAATTTTTGAGAGTTTCTGAATGAGAAAGTATGCAGTGTTCTCTTCTTAAATGTGGAATGAAAGAGTTTGGACAACTTGATGAGAATGCACAAAATATTTTTATTTTCTTACAAATGTCAAGAAAATACAGTGTACATATTCCCAGTGACCAGTGGACAGTCCTTTCCCCTTTAGTTTGCGTTTCCTCCTGGTCACCTTCTTTCTCACAGGATGGATTGCACCATAATCAAACATAATGATCCTAAACAAGTAGATCCTCGCTATAGATCGTCTAGTATAGAACTGAATTAAGAAAATGTACTCGAATTTAGAATGTAAACTCACTTTATTTGTTGAGGGGATGGTGACACCTTGTGACTTATGTTCCCTGACAGTCAGTGAACATCATAATCGGCTAGCAAAAGATATTCCAGTGCTACCCATGCAACCCAGATGTTTCCTCCAATGCTGAAATATCCTTGTGGGCAGAGAATATGCGTGTACTAAAGAGAACAAAGAAATGGAGTAACTAGAACAATGTAATATATACTCACTAGACCATGTGTTGCTACCATATGTTACGTATTAGAAGTTCAAATGGTCTGAAAACGAGTTAACTGATAATTGAAATTTAGTAATTAAATTGTACTTTGGATTTAGTATTTAAATTTACTTCAATGTCTTATCAAGTGTTCACGATGAGTGAGTTAATTACGAGTTAACGTAGGTATAATTCACTTAACAATAACAGGGAGCTAGCTAGTCCTGTAGTCTTCACTGTTCATACGCCTATTAGAGATAGAGTTTCCACCGATGACGTTAGGTAATGTTTTAATAAAAGTATTAATGTCCGATGTGAATCCACTGAAGTTAAATGGTTTGTAATGTTCGAAATTTATAAATATTCCTGGTCAAATATCTGAAGTTCTGCAATTAATAAACGTTATAGCAATCACAGTTATAGCTTCCGAAGTTAATAGAACACGTACTATAGCAAACTAATAATAGATACTCCCTTTGGCGCATCACGTTGGTTATATTTATAGGCTTGTGAAGGCTTTCAGGTTACATAACAATACAAACTTAAGCGTTTACCTACATGCATATATTGTTGATTCTTACTCTCGAGAATCTTCTAAAACTTTGGAGAATAGGAGGGAGTTTTGCAATACATATTTAACAGTATATGCTATGTATGTTTCTAAATATAAATTTAATCTAAACTAACGTTGATATTAAAATAGATATATGTAATAATAAATTCGTTACAACTGCATCCTCAGAGAATTAAAAATTGGCGTTAGAAATTTTTTAACTAAAATATTATATATATATACAAACATTGACAACCATACATTAAATATAATACATTATCCAAAAGGTTACAAAACTTCAATAATAATAATTACAGTGTAGAACACAACCAACACAAATAACCTTATGATCATAAAATTACATAGCACGTGAAAATGCATCATTACAAATGTTATCAACCCCTTTGACATGGATTATCCCCAAATCATACTCTTGCAGTGATAAACTGTATTTAACAGTGTTCTTTCTTTCTTTTTTCTTTCTTTCTCTCTTTCTTTCTTTTGATTTCTCTCTTTTTTTATTTTTCTATTTTCTTTATTTTTCTTTTTTATCTTTTTTTATTAGATACCCTATAGTGGGTAACAGTACTAAGACCATGTCCTCGGGACGGAACTTACGTTCTTCAAAAGCTGGGATAGGTTTCATAGGAGCAATAGGAATTTTCTGGTTACTTTTTCCGACTAACTGACAAGTATGACAAGTTTTACAAAACTGAGAAACGTCTTGCCTAATTTTTGGCCAAAAGAAATGTCTCATAATTTTCTCACATGTCTTGTTGACACCTAAATGAACTCTCATGGGGAGTTAATGGGTAACTTTCAATATCTCAGAACGATATGCCTTGGAACAACGAGTTGGTAAACAATAGCCCAGTCCCCTGAAGCTGGCACATCTGGTGGTCTCTCTTTCCTCATAAGCACACCATTTTTGAAAAAATAACCATTTGGAACTTCCTCTAGTTGATCCTTTAGGAGTGCATATTTAAATAGTGAAGAGATCTGCCGATTTTTTTATTGCTCAGCTATCAGTTTACTTTTCGTAAACGGAACTTCACCAGATGAATCAGATCTCTCACGCCCATAATTGTCACTCACCGTGGTATTGAATAGGCGGGAGTTTCGCAATATATATTTAACAGTATATGCCATGTTTGTTTCTAAATATCAATTTAATCTAAAATAACGTCGATATTAAAATAAATATATGATAATAAATTCGTTACACATATCAGTGCAGAAAATAAGTAATAGGAAATTTTGTCGATTTTTATATCTCTATAGAAGGTAGAAAATGCATGATGTCATAGTTGGAAGTCATTCAGTTGCAAATTAAAATTACTTATTACATGGTAATGCAGATTCAATACAATTAGTTTCACATTCTATGACCAGGAAATCTCTTTGCAGTATATAACAATTACATCACCAGCGATTGAACTTCCAGTGACAAGAAGGATGGAAGCATAAGAAAATGAAGACTATCAACCTAAAAATAAACATAGCAGAATTCGGAAAGATAGGTGGTCCAAACCAAAGTTCATCCACAGTGGTTGTCTTTGGAAATATTTTGTCATGATAACAGCTAACTGTTTAGCTTCAGAGAAGGCTTTACTTTGTCATAGGTAAGTCCAGAAATGTAGTCAAGACCGGGTGGGGGAAATCTAGTCTGTTGAGACTAAGTTCAAGATCAATATATTTTTTATAGGACCAACGTTATAATCGATATAATAATATTATTATTGTTCTTGTAGATTTTTCTCATTTCAGAACTGTTATTTAGATTATAAGGTTGGTTGCATAAAAATATGTTGATCTTGATCTTGGCCTCGACAGGCTCAGTCTTGGTCGTGCCCACTTGGTCTTGACTACACCTCTGGATAAATCAACCTGTTGAATAACTCAAGGTTCCTGTTGACATTCAATTCGGTGTATCACCAAGTATGGAATCATTAGTAAATTCTCTCGACCATCTTTTTGTAAATAACTCCCATGTGACAAGATCGCAAGTGATGATAAAGGACAAGAGGTCATTCCATTTTCATACCATAAGACATGAAACTAAAATATATTATAATTTAGGGATGGTAAATGAGTAAAGAAAGATTTTGTTTTGTTAATCAAAATTTTAATTATACTTTGTTTCACATATTTAATTAATGATATTATTGTAATCTTGTATGTATGAGTATTAATTGTTCATAGTCAGGAGTTACGTAATTGTTAATTGTGAAAGTTTAAATTTAGTGTACTTTGTTGTTGTTGTTTAATAGGATTTATGATGGGTCCTCACTGTCCAGGAAGGGAGCAATATTGTAGACTATGTTTTTAACTTAAATGTTTGTATTGCCGTTTGGTCAGAGATAGATTTGAAATCACATTATTAACACGTGGCTTAATGTCTGAAGTTTTCTTCAAAGGATGAGTTAGGCAAGAGTATATGAGTACTGATGTTTGAGTTTGTTAGTAAATTACATTGAGTCTGAAGTAATGAATTATTATTTGATTTAAATAGTTTATGATATCTACAAAGTAAAAAGAGATACATTGTGTAAATAGGGGAAATATTTATATGAACATCTACTGTGTACTAAAGCCTATCGGTGAACAGTAGTTATCTAAGTTGTAGAACTTGATGTCCATAAAATATACACCTTTAGCTGGTCTGTGCATTCCTCCTTATATCAAATGAACCAACATAATAATAGAAATCATTATGATGTAACTGCATTCAGGTAAAAAATAGTTATTACATGCATTAATCCTCACTCTGAGCTAAGGTGGCCATTTCATAGAGCTTATACTCGCAAGGCCATGTTTCAGTATAATTATTCCACTGGAGTGTGGGTCATGCCCAAGTGGAAGAGAGGACGAATGTCTGCATATGATTGTGTGAGCTGTAAGCTAATTTGTCATTAAATATGTAAAATATGAATGAGTACTGGCTTCCAACAATTTTCTGTCACCTCTTTGATGGTGTTTTTTTTTCTCTCTGTTCAACTGTATATATGTTATAAAGTCTTTTGTTTAGAACATTTGTTAGCTTTTCAATCTGAGAGAAGGGTAGCAAATGAGAACATGTATATTTCACTCTTTTATAAATATAAAAGAGTAGGTATTTAATAAGGTATACTCAAGTAAACTAAAAACGAGGTACAAGTGTGCTGCAATTGATAAAAGTCCTTGTGAACAGAATGTAAGTAGTTGTAAGCTTGCATTAATTTTTGTATGGGAGCTAAAGTTATATACCACAGTAACAATTCCATAGAGCTTATATTTATTTGGCCATGTATCTCTATAATTATTCTGTTGGGGTGTGGGGCATGCCTAGTTGGAGGGTTATAGAGGTTTGTACACATTTGTATGGAGTGGGAGCTCATTTCTTACTCGAATATAAAAAAAATTTGATTTGTACTGAAGTAGATAATCTAGCTACTGCACTATATAGGACTTACTTTGTCTGACTTAACAGACACTTGCTATCTTCTTCATGACGTGAAGTCTGATACCTTCCTTTGCTCCAGCAGTCAGGAAACAGCCAGAATTACAATCACACCCCAGCACCGTTATTTTTATCTGTGTATAAACAATTCTTCTTTCCTTCGCCGTCTGTGGTTATGTTATTCTGACGCAAACAGATCTTTTTAATCCTTCTGTTATTGCTATACTTAATACTTACACTGCGTGTGAACCCACTAATTTCTTAGTATTTTGACATACAATATAGTAATACAAGAAACATACTATGTCATGCAAGTATTATGAATGCAACTTTTTCATAACTTAGAAACATTACTGAGTTATAGTACCCCAGATAAAAATAGAAAATATTGAAAAGTCTCGACCCTCTCGTCAACTAAGCTAACATGGCCACGTAGTAAAGGCTGGTATGTTTTGTTGGAAAAGTTGAAGGTTTGAATCCGACCTCCTTTTATTTACTTTCTTATAGCCTGTTTGATGGATATTTGTACAAAACTTATTAACTGTCAAATAAAACACTTTTTTAATGTTCAAAATACTCTTTGACCTCAAATACTCTGGTAAAAAAATATGTAAACAGAAACAGTTGGTTAGAAAATATGCAGTCATTCAGTTTGTGAACCAGACAAACTGATAATAACCTTAAATTTTTGTAGAACATGGGGAAATGCGGTTTTGAGATATTTCATGTCCAGATGGTTGAGGATTTCTGTATAGGTGCTGAATGGTGAAAAACCTTCTTCGAAGTATTAGTAGAGTTTGATCTTGAATATAGTTCCAACCAAAGCTAGTACTTCGGGTCATAATTCCCTTGGTATTTGTAGAGTTGACTATCCAACTTCTGTTTAGAATACAGTTTGTTTGTAATTAAGCACAAAGCTACACAATGGGCTATCTGTGCTCTGCCCACCACGGGTATCGAAACCCGGATTCTAGCGTTGTAAGTCCGCAGACATACAACTGTGCCACGTGGGGGGGGGGGGGGCTTATAATACAGAGAAGCCAGTCTTGACAAGAAGTTGTAATCTGTTTTTTCGAATCACATTTCAAACTGAAACAACTGTCTGGTCTCCTCTTCTTGGCCAAGTTTGAAGTAATCAGACCTTACAGACATTTCAACCACCCGCCTTGCGGAATTAGATACCTCTTGGCCAGCTTGGAGCACCTCAAGTCCTATAATTCCTCACTGGTAAAGCAGTGGATATCGAGCCAAGCTGAGTGAAATCTGTTCAACTGCGACAGTAACTCTTTGGCTGTAGCTTGTTTGGTTTATAATTATTTCATTAACTTTCTTTCACAAGCAACTGGTAATATCGTCGTTTTATTGTCATAACAGGATGCTAATGTATAGAAAAGCACACGTGGAAGACAGTGTGTAATTTAAAACTATAAAATTAATCGATTCATAAATACATAGCGAAATTAAAGAATCATCGTGAAAATATACTTTTCACTCATAGAAATACAACTATAATGTTAATATATGTAAGAGCCGGGCTACAGTGTGATCGAGTTTCGTTTCCTTGATTATTGCCTTGTTTCATATAATGGTTGCCTTATCCTCTTAACCTTTTAGGAAAATGATTATCATGTGAAAGGTGATTTTCTTAAGTACCTGTTTCAACCAGTTGGTGTCTTTTCACAGTCATTGCAATGAGTTTTCATCTTCTTTTATTAAGGATGAAATGATGTCGTAGCGCACCAAAGAGCAGCTCAGGCACCTAAAATTGAGCTGAGTCCGGACACTTCAAAAATTAGAAATATGTATATGATAACAAGTTATTCTGTTTACACCATAAATCAAGTGTATTTCGTAACCAAACTCTGGGAATGTCAGCAGGGCCGGCGCGACATGTTTTGCCGCCTGTGCAAACACTTACTGTATAGCCCGCCTCCCATCCCCGCTCTTCCGCCATTATAGAAATTCTACACAATTATGCCCCCAAAACGTATCACCTTGTGCAAATGCACGTTCTGCATCCCCCGATCGCGCTGGCCCTGAGTGTCAGAGAACACTTCGTCTGTTTGTGAACTTCTGCATCCACTGGTAGAGCTCTCTCAGACCGCCCAGCACACACACTCTTTCATAACTCTCCCTCAGTAGCTGAATGTTTAGGGTCAAACGCAACCGGAGGTGTTCATAAATTCTTTCTCTTTACCCCACTCATGATTTAAAATTAAGCGGTGGCTTAATGTGAAGAATCATGTAGAGAGGGGGGGGGGAACGATAATTTTGAACAACGGAGAGAAAACCTAGGACGGTTAGAACAAAACCAACGGCCGATGTAGGGCTTATGGTCCTCCAGGGTGGCGGGGGATCTATAGATCCATTGCCTAGAATTATGTGAGTGGGGGAAACGGGAGAACCCCGGACTGACCCATAAGGAAAGGTTATTTATATAGTGATACTTTATTGGTGTCTCCCGACGAGGACGTGTAGTTTGTCAAACATTTTATAGGTAGTTGATCCCGACATGTCGGTAACTTACATCCCTTCGTACTTTTCTACTGGTCCTTTTTTTGACTGGAACGTTAAGTATTTCAAGAACATGTAGGGGTTAATAAAAGACATTTTCACGATAAATGTATATTAAACTGAGAGACGACTTTGTTTGTTGTTGTTTTATTCTGTGTGTTTTCGTGGACATTTTGATCTAAAATAACCATTCTA
>NW_013668323.1:114179-116988 GCF_000517525.1 Limulus polyphemus
CAAGAACATGTAGGGGTTAATAAAAGACATTTTCACGATAAATGTATATTAAACTGAGAGACGACTTTGTTTGTTGTTGTTTTATTCTGTGTGTTTTCGTGGACATTTTGATCTAAAATAACCATTCTATCAAGAACATGTAGGGGTTAATAAAAGACATTTTCACGATAAATGTATATTAAACTGAGAGACGACTTTGTTTGTTGTTGTATTATTCTGTGTGTTTTCGTGGACATTTTGATCTAAAATAACCATTCTAGTTTTTCACATTGTTTTATATTTACCGGTAAAGTTAAATGTACTAAATGTGTGTGTGAAGATTGTAGCCAATGATGAAAGATATAAATCATCATTGCTAATTTATGCTGACTGAAGCTTCAATATACATGTTTTAATACAAACAGCTACTACAGATAATAGAGAGAGAAAAAACAGAGCCCATTTCAGTTGATTTGAAAAATGAATGACATTAAAATGTACCTCAATCACGCAGTATTGTATTTTTTACAATAATCTACAATTACATCCAACAGTTTGTTTGTTTGTAATTAAGCACAAAGCTACACAATGGACTATCTGTGCTCTGCCCACCACGGGTATCGAAACCCGAATTCTAGCGTTGTAAGTCCGCAGACATACTGCTGTGTCACTGGGGAGCACATCCAACAGTATCAGTAAAAACATAAGTTGAAACGTAAAATGACAAAATAATTTGCTGATATGGCGTACTGGTACGCCATACCGTCTTACTTTCGCTACTGAATGTAACTGATGCTTGCAGTAATTCCTGTTTTTAGTTAATCGACGAGGGTAATAATTTTTTATCATTCTAGTTTGATTTCCTTCTACTTTAGATAGTCTAGAACTTTGTATAGGACGTATGCATTAAAATGGCGGAATATTTCACGAACGAATTTCATAAGGTGATTGAAATGTTTTAGTTTTGTTGCACAATGTATAATATTGGTTGCACGCTTCATCATGGGGTCCACTCTATCTTGCTTTGATAGCCATATTTTAGTACCTCTTCGAGAGGAGTATTTGTTAAACCTAACGACACCAAGATCATTTAAACTTTCTGTCACTGTATATGAAAGCAGAAAATAAAAATTCGTTTATATACACGAAGTACATGTTTAACTAGGGTTGAAAGGAGAATATATTTATAAAACCAGAACAAAAAAAACAACAACAATCCAACTGAATTAAAACAGTATCACATTGGCGAGAAATGTAAGGTATACATTGTGCTAAAATACAAAACTGATACATAAATCTGGATATACAAGCTGGGATAGAAACTGTAGCTCGGAACTTTATTAATTATCCATAGAAAATCTTGGAATTCTGCCAGGGGTCTATTTTATATGGTGATCTGATAGTATTTGAACTCTGACCATCTCGTGACAAACACAAGAAATCGCTGGTCGGTGAACGTTAGGGATTACAAAATATTACAGTATATTGGAGTTTTTTTGTTGTTGTTTTGATGTGCCATTTCTTCTTTTTTATAGTTGCACTTTATTTGGGTAAAAATATGCAGACATACGTCAAACTCGTATCTGATTCACAGTCGTGAATAAAACAAGAATTTCTTGATGATGACAAGAATTTGTCCAACCGACACAATAGTTACAATCTGATAAATGAAAGTGTACCTTATAAGCATAGATCCGGAGTTAGTACTTATTTAGAAATTCGGGATATTTTTTTTTTTGTGCTATTAAAGATTTTTGAATTAAGCAAAAAAATTTTGAATTATAAACAAATTAACTGTGGTGAACGATAAAACTGAAATATATATGAATGAAAATAAACTAGAACTATTCTGCCAATTGCACAGAATTGTTTGTATGTTATTAATTTCGTGGAAAGGCTACCTCCTGAGATACTCTCTACTAACGAATAGTGGAACTGACCATCACTAATAATGCTCCGATGATTGAAAGGGCGAGAATATTCAGGCCATATTAGGCTATTCAGAGCCTATAACGTAAACTAAAGACAGACATAACAATTTTTAACTTTATCTCCATATATATAAATATGCTTGGTCAGAAATTCAAACTGCTGCTCACCCCTACACATTTTTTTTTGCAAGGTTTATTGAACTTCGAATTTATGCTTATTGTCTTCAATAGAAAATTTTCCATTAGCTTATGCTTATATGAAGTTCGAAAGTTTCGGACTGTCAATTAAAATTTTGAGTTTATGTAAAATTTTTGGCTAGGTTGGAAAACTTCATGTAAAAACTGTTTTCCTTTTTTTTATACTTATGCCCCCACCCAACATACCTTCCCAGTGGCTCGTCCATAAGTCTGAAGCCAAAGGCTTATAATGCTAAAAACCGGGTATCGATACCAGTGGCTGGTACAGCATAGGTGACTTGTTGTGTAGCTTTGTGTTTAACAAACAAACAAACATTCTTGTGTATTTGAAAAAGTACCATTTTGGAGCAAGAAAATTCCAGATGTATCTAATTGCCTGAAGGATGTTGTATATAACATAATGAGAGAATGGTTTTATTTGATGGGCGGGTTTGTTTTTTTTTTTTGGGGGGGGGGGGGTTCTCAGTAGAAAGAAGAGTGTAGGCCCAGCATGGCCAGATGGTTAGGGCGCTCGACTCGCAATCTGAGGGTCGCGGGTTCGAATCCCCATCCCACCAAACATGTTCGTTCTTTCAGCCTTGGGGGCGTTATAATGTGACGATCAATCCCACTATTCATTTGGTAAAAGAGTAGCCCAATAGTTGGCGGTGGGTGGTGATGACTAGTTGCCTTCCCTCTAGTCTTACACTGCTTAATTAGGG
>NW_013668323.1:117009-121780 GCF_000517525.1 Limulus polyphemus
TTCATTCAAGAAAGCATTTGATTGCTCAGACTACTAGCTCTACCATTACAACTTGTATAAGTTAAATTAGTTAATGCTTGCTGATAGGCCGAGTTCACAGTACATATAAGTATAATTTCACATACTTGCTAATTTTCTTGTACGTACTGTACTCGTATCTCTGGTACGTCATGGAAAACACAAGCTCGAAATATACTGTACTGAAATCACTAACTGGCCGCTAACACATTCAAACATTATATACGCGCCCCCTAGTGGCACATTGGTATGTCTGCGGACTTATACAGCTAGAAACCAGGTTTCGATACCCGTGGTGAGCAGAGCACAGGTAGCCCTTTTTGTAGTTTTGTGCTTAATAATAACCAAGTAAACAAGCAAATTATCTACACTAGCGTTACACGCGCTTTTTTTTTTACCGCATGAGTCATTTCCTACACTCTCCAAGAAATGTCCAGACCATGGGCCACGCCCTAAACTTTTTTGTATAAAACAATATCAAAGTCAAAATAATAGAAAAAAACCGTAACCTATAACAAAATACCGATAATAAAGAATCATTTGACCCTTCAAGGCTTTCCTAGCAACCCCGCCCCCACTGGCACAGCGGAATGTCGGCGTACTTAAACGCTAGAATCGCAGAACACAAATAGCCCATTGTGTAGTTTTTTGCTTAATTACAAACAAACAAACCTAGCAAACCCATCTTTGAGATAAAGAAAATGTTAAACTAATCCTTTATTTTTGAGGAACTTATCGATTTCTCTTTCAAATTCTTGTAAAATGTCGCCCTTCGCTACTGCAAATGACAACTCACTCTGTAAGTCAATTGCCCTGTTAGAAAATAGAACTCCTTAACTGGGCCTAGCCTGTCTTTTTTTTTAAAAAAAAATTAAACCTCTATTATTTCGACCTCTCCGCCAAAAAATAATAATTTTGTTAACTTTAATAAGGTCACTAAATAACTTTATTTTCTGAAAAAGGAAATGTGTTAAGATATTTTAACCTATATCCATTAGAAAACACTTCCTTCCCCAGATTCACCCTAATATCCACCCTCTGCACTCTTTCCAATAGGTTAATATCCTTTCTTAGGTACGAAGACCAAAACTGTACACAAAATTCCAAGTATGGCGTAATGTATAAAGAGTTGATTAACTCTTTTTGGCTTGTAATCAGCATTTCTATAAATACAAACTAAAATTTAATTAGCTTTACTACTACCAACAAAGCACTTCCTCGATGGCTTGAGTGACTTATCCACCCCTATGTAGACCTGGCATGGCCTGGTAGTTAGGGTGCTCAACTCGCATATACATATATATATGGAGGGAAAGTACAACAAAAACTCCTTTGACATTAAAATAAGATAAACTCTTTACAACAATTAATATCAAATACAAAAAATTACATAATAAAAATTTTACGTGAAAATCCTTTAATTAAACATAACATAAAATGTTATTTTATTACAAAATATATATTAAGATACGAAAATACAAAATAGAAATAAAAATTACTATTCATAAATCGAAAACATGCAATACAATCAAAATATGAAATAAACCTAAGTGTGTTTCGAAATATTCATTCATTTTTATATATATATATATACAAGCGCACTTACTATATATATAATATAGTGTAATAAAAAAATTAATGCTAATAATACAGATGTATATGATGAACACTGTACACTACTTTAAAATTAAAACAAACAAAGAGGAATTGGATATTAAATATAATACAGGTAAACAAAAATAAAACTAAGTAAATAAAAAGGAAAATACAAAGTTTTTTATACGAATCTGGGGTCTTTTACCTACTGGAGCCTTGACAGCAGGTCCTCTAATGCAGTATTGAGCTATCAGTTAGCCATGTTTGTCTGGAAGATGATCTCTTGGGCTCTCACAAGAGCCTTTCGAATCAGCACCTGTTCAATCTGGAGATGGCATATCTCTTCCTCCTAATGCAAATGAGGATCCCAAAACTTAACAGACAGTCCTCCTCCCAGTTGTAGAATGCCACCCGGGCCTCCATCCACCTTGTTGTTTCCTCTTTACAGTTGTGCTTAAATGCCAGAATCTGTTGAAGCACGTAATGCTCTTAAATTTTAATCAGGAGTCTATTGGGCAACTCCAGTTTCTCTGATCATTGAGGCTTAGTTTGGGATTATTTTGCTTGCAGCAGAATAACAATAATCATTCCCACGTTTATGTCTTGAGTTAACATGATTCCCCCTATCAGTAGTTGAGTAATGGTTGAAGTTCTCTTAAGTGGTAAACCTTAGTAGATATCCCTGATGCTTATAAGGTCTCTTCTAAGATTTTATTTCTATAAAGGTTTTCTTTAGCTTAAGTATATGATGTAATCATCGTAGATGCTGATACGTTGGATGGCAGTGATGGTTTTGTATGTTACAACACCAGTGGGATACTTGATTATATTCCTTTGACTTTTGAATGTCTTGGGTGGTTCTGGCTTAAATGTTGGGGGCCATTCTCAACCTCTTATTCATGTTTAAGTCAGTGTATGTGTGGTTCATTATCAACATATAGTGTCTTAGCTTGTCAATGTGTTCCATGCTCTTATGTATACCATGTGTCTGCTGTATCTCTTATGTCACTGGACTAATCTGTTAGGATACGAGATAAGGACCTGTTCAGCCCAAGCTTAGTTCCTTCATGCCACTAGCATGACCCAAAGCCATAGCCTTTCTCTATGCTGGAATGCTTGTTCCTTAACTATTTTTTAGAACATCTCTTCTGCCATACAGTGGTCTTGCCTAGCTGTTGGCGTGTTAACTCGTGTGCTTTTGCCAATGTAGACCTTAGCCACTCTGCATATTCTTGTGGACAGTGTAATACATTTGCTCTAGGGGTGATATTTATATCACATCTACAGGGAGCAGAATTTCTTGAACAAAGGTGAGCATGTTTGACACATCACACTGGAGGTGATAAGATGAAGTATATATCTTTACCACACCCAGTACTTTACCCACCTCAAAGAATAGCTCACCATTAAATGTAGCTTTCTGGTCCATGTAAATTTCTTCAGTTGCACTGGTTTGGGCTATCCAGTGCCCCACCAACACCTCAGAATAGACTGTGTTAAAGTATCAACCAATGTCCTTGGCCTGTTTACTATAGTAATCAGTCATGATCTACACATACTTATTACTTTATTTTGTCTCTGGGCGAAGATCAGCATTATTCAAGACTATTCTCTGTACAGAAGAGCCAACAATTCTTTGCTGGAGTTTACCGTGACTAAGCCAAGTTTTCCCCTTGGCAGTTTACACCATACAATGATCATACCACCTCTTAACATTTGAACATGAACAATAAAGCCATCATCACATGTTAGGACATTATGTAAAGACTGGATATTTATCTGCCTCAAAGCTATGGGAACCACCAACTATAACACGAGTTGAGAATCACGTTTTGGTGGTTAATAACAGCAGTACAGCATGCCATCCCACCCTCATAACTATTCATACAATTCCCATAATACATTCCTCAGTCTATGCTGTCTTCACTTCACTTTGCTGCAGATAAAGGACTGTCAAATCTAGTTTTGGGTCCTCCGATTGATTTTCCCCAAATTCCTGAATTGGTAATCATGATATCCAGTCACTAGGTGAATTTCCTGCAATATGGCTTGACGTCTGTAAGATAGAAATGGCTCAAGCTCTGTCATGGTGTCCAGGGTCAGGACATTGTATGAACAAACAAGATCTCACTGTGATGTGAAACAATCAATCAGCATTTCCATGTTGCAGTCTTGAATGATAGAATACAACAAAACTATGCTCCTACAATTTTGTGATTCAATGTCAAATCATCCATTTTGGATTTGTCAAGTTCATAAAGTCAATTCAGCAATGCATGGTTTAGTTTGGGGTGTTATGAATTTAGTGCAAAACTACACTATATCTTTGTAATGGCGAGTTATTTTTGTTTAACTCATTGAACCATCTAAATTTTAAAATACATGGTCGAAACGTTGTGAAAATAATAATAATACATAATACAGATGAAAATAATAGTCCGAATAAGTATACCATTAGTAATACCAACTCTTCATCTCAATCCTTCCGCAAAACTGTTTACTTACTCTCAAACGTGGTGCAATGAAGAAACATTAGCAGTACTACTAGTTTGATCACCTACAGTTCTTTCATTCCAGTGAGAAGCTGGATAGATGACTGTCTATAATTGCAGAACAGTTCTGGAATTTCATTCATCTGTGGGTAGATCATTGTTTAAGCTCATGCTGCCTGGCTTTCTGAACAGGAAATAATACATGTTATGTAATTGTTGTATTAGTATGTTACATAGTGTGAATCAATTAGATATCGTTTGTAGTAAACCATGAACACCATTTGTGTACCTGGATATGCTGTGACTCCATCACAACATATGCTTGAAAAATCCATTGTTCCTGAACCTGGATTGGATGTCTTTCCCATGGAAATGTAGTTGATTTGTTGCACAAGCAAAACTGACAAATAATTCTTACAGTACTTCTATGTCTAGAATACCAATGCCAAAACTAAGGTCAAAGATGACTAACTTCATTCAATGGTTGGCATTACTGAGGCCATTACCGTTTGCTAGAATACATAAGTACAGGTTGGTAAAAACGTTTAAAGAAGAGGGCCATAACTTAATTCCGACAGGGATGCTGCAAAGATTTAATTATGGGGATGATATTATAGGTTTGCTAAATTTAGTTGAATATATATATATATATATATATATATATA
>NW_013668323.1:122507-160258 GCF_000517525.1 Limulus polyphemus
CGCTCCAGGCATGCCAGTTTTTATTCCCCGGCCAAAGGTCGGATACTTTTCTCACAGGCCTCGTATGCTTCAACTCAAACACAAATTTACAGTTTTAATAGAAATTACTAAAAATATTGAGTTTAACTACGATGTTAAGCTTACATCATAATACGTGTAATTTGTTGTGAAATTTAAGGGACAAAATGTCTCTCTTGCACTTTCCTGCGGGCGCTCACGAATAGCAAGGCATCTTTTTGTGTTTCTTATCAGATATTGAAAGAACGATGTTAGTTGGAATTTGCTACGAACCACCAGATGAATCTGATGATATTGTGACACCTCCATTCGTTAGTTAATTTTCCGTAAAAAAAATCTTTCTGAAGAACTTTACCGATATAAGTCCTTTCTTAAATAAAACTGGTTTATTCTTTCTGAATACAATTTTGCGATACACTTAATTTCAACAGTCGCTCTATAACAAACGCTTTAACAACGAACTTCTCATGTGCTCAACAATATTCTCTCTGTCCGCAGTTCAATTACTCATTCCCTTGCCGAAACGTTTGTGACCGTCTTATATATAAAAGAATACCGAGATCTAGTAAACTCCCGATATTTCAGGAAGGGACGTAAACGTTCGAGAAGCTTGTGGTGTGATACTAGCGTCACGTGACCCCCGATGTCGTAACACTGCATCTTTTTTAGTATTGTTCGTCCCGAACAATAGCCACTTACATTAAACCAATAGATAATTAACAATAACTTAATTAAATGTACAGAATTACAAACACAAAATTACAATTCAACAGAGTCTCTTAATTTTACGGGACGTATCTTCTTCCGTACTGGTCTCTGTCTCGTTGGCTTCTGCTTCATATGGGGTTCATCTGCTTTGTTGTTCCCAAACGTAATTTTATCAAAATTAATTACAAACTTCCTTGGTAGTAAATAGTCCAATCCTAATATTCATTGGTCTTCAATGTCAGCCAAGTATACTTTCTGTCTGTCCTTTATGCCCATGAGCTCAATAGTTACCCACACTGGTCCCCAAAACCTTGTAGAATGTCTTGTTACACCACAAAGCTTCTGTATGGCTTCTGGTACTCCTTCAAGATTTAACACCTTGATGCTCACAAGGGTTTGCTGAGACGCAGAATCTATGACAAAGTTGCACATTTGGCCATCCAGCTTTCCTGTCACATAGATACTATGTGTGCTTGGCATTTTGCACCTAGCTGTTGGGACTTTCATGATGGGGGTTGGTTTGTGTCCCTCAACACCAACCACTACTGGTCTCCTTGAGGCTGACTTGTTGGTGGTATTCTTCTTACAGTGGCTCCTCATATGTCCTTGCTTTCCACAGTTCCAGCAACCTTTCTGGGTAGCAGCCTTTCCTGTTGTATCATCTCCCCTGTGTTGAAGTTTCCAGCATTGAGCTCTCTTGTGCCCAGGTTTGTTACAGTGCCAGCAAAGTTCCTCAAACTTCTCTGAAAGCTGACCTTTTCTGGTCTTGAATCCAGATGACTGTACCAACCTTGGTACCTCTGTGCTGGACTTAACGTAGGATTCAAATTCGAGAGCTCTGGCCATTGCATCCTGCATGGTAGAGGGATGTGCTTTCTTCACTTGTATCTTTAGTTGTGGACTGTCCAAGGCATCTACGAACTGATCCCTCAGCAACAACTTGAGATCGGGTGGTGCAGTTGGGTAGGCCTTGTGTGGCATGCTTTCCAAGTCCTGTGCCAGCTCTTGCAGGCTCTCCCTTTTAGCACGGACTCTCGTCCTAAACCTGGCCCTGTAAACTTCTGACTGATTTTGGGTTCCGTACCTGAGTTCTAGAGCCGACACCAGTACTCTATAGTTGTGTCTGTCGTCTGCTGACAACTGCCCAAGTATTTCCAGTGGTTGTCCCTTCAAGCTCGTTGCCAGATATACTGCTTTCTGCTCCTGTGTCCAGCCATTCATTTCTGCGAGTAGCTCAAATTGTGCTCTATATTCTTCCCACAATGCCTTCCTATCGAATTCCTGTGGCTTCCTTCGTACTGGATCACTCCTATTACTGACATTCATATCTGGGATGTGACTTCTAACAGGACTGAATATGTCTGCATTAGGGTTTAACTGCGGGCTCTGTAAGGGGCTTGCCATTGTCTGGGGCTGATTAAGTCGATGGTCAATGTATCCTCCTTGTGTAAAAGACAAAAAGTCGTCCTTTAACATATCTAATTCGCTTTTAAATTTATTGATTTGTACTTCTTGTTTCCTTTCTTGTTCCAGTTGCCACTGCTGTAGTCTCTCTTCTTGTTTCTTTTCTTTCTCCTCCAACAACTGCTGTAATTTCTCTTCTTGTTTATTTCCTTTCTCCTCTAACAACTGCTGTAATTTCTCTTGTTTATTTTCTTTCTCCTCCAACCACTGTTGTAGTCTCTCTTCTTGTTTATTTTCTTTCTCCTCCAACCACTGCTGTAGTCTCTCTTGTTTATTTTGCTCTTTGAGCTGCCATTGTTGTAGGTTTTCTTGCCAATGCTGTAATCTTTCTTCTTGTTTCTTTTCTCGTTCTTCTTGTTTCCTTTCTATTTCCTCTAACAACTGCTGTAATCTCTCTTCTTGTTTATTTTGTTGTTCGAGCTGCCACTGTTGCAGGTTTTCTTGCAACTGCTGTTGTCTCTCTTCTTGCTTCTTTTCTTTTTCCTCCAACCACTGCTGTAATTTCTCTTCTCGTCCTTCTTGTTTCTTTTGCTGCTCTTGTTTTGCTGCAATCAAGTCTGCTAAGCTGTAGTTTGATTTTTCGCTTCTCGTTTCCATTTTTTCCCCACTTCTGACACCAAATTGTTACACCTCCGTTCGTTAGTTAATTTTCCGTAAAAAAAATCTTTCTGAAGAAACTTTACCGATATAAGTCCTTTCTTAAATTAACCTGGTTTATTCTTTCTGAATACAATTTTGCGATACACTTAATTTCAACAGCCGCTCTATAACAAACGCTATAATTCACAACGAACTTCTCACGTGCTCAACAATATTCTCTCTGTCCGCAGTTCAATTACTCATTCCCTTGCCGAAACGTTTGTGACCGTCTTATATATAAAAGAATACCGAGATCTAGTAAACTCCCGATATTTCAGGAAGGTACGTGAACGTTCGAGAAGCTTGTGGCGTGATACTAGCGTCACGTGACCCCCGATGTCGTAACAATATTAATGAGAAACTTTAGAGATTTTGAAATTTAGACATACAGATTAAGAAATGTTAGAGTCAAACCATGAGGAAGATAAGGCTGTTCAATGTTTCATATCATATAAAGTTAAAATTATTCAATCCTACATCGATATAATAAGATTTAGTGTGTGTATGGGTCACGTAACTTCTCCTAAGCTGTTGGTCGCGCCGACTTCTAAATGGTACCAAACGAATCGATTTAGTCCCGTAGTTTGCACAAAGATAATATTTTCACCCTACCTCTGGGAAACCCGAGGATTTCCCCCAAACCTCTTTTCCTAAACTGCTGGACTCCCCAACTTCTAAATGGTGCTAAACGAATTGTCTCAGCTTAGAGTCAAAACTTTTCATCCAAACCTTAAAGAACTCAGGTGTTTCGCGAAAACACTTTTACGGGGATTCCCCAAAAACTGACCTCAAATTTAACATTGATTTACATTAGAATATATAAACAAGTAGGCCTACTAATTATTGCTCGTGATTTGGTTGAAGAAATTTAATTTTCATTATATCAGCAATGGTCATTAAATTGAAAAAGTGCAATATAGTAGTTGAAGCATTAAATTTGCGTTATAGTGGCCCTGTAAATGTAGATCATTTGCTTGTATCATTTAAACCACGGGTTCGCTAGTATCATATAGAGCTAAGACTTTTCAATGCTACAAACTGAAAAACTGGGACAGCCCAGCCCTCGCTCCGAATGGTTATTACAAACTTAAAATAACTTAATTAATTTACATTAAACTTATTGAACTGCTTGATAATATTTCCAAATATGTTAACATTGGAATAATTTCAACTACTTTTTTGTTATAGACACAAAACAAATGTACAAAAATATTCTTTATTCACTTTAACCAATTCACATACTTCATACCTGGATTTATTTAAAAATCAAAAACATTTTAAAATGCTACTTTTAGGTTTTAGCATAGTGTGAAACTTTTCAAGACATTTTTGTGAAGAATGAATGGAACTTAGAAGTTCTGTTTTTCTTGTTGTTTTTTCTATTAAATAGGCATAAAATTTAGTACATGACTGTGGAAGGCGTGTTTTGGCACTGAGAAAAATTCTCGGGATACACAGAATAACCCGGTTTTATAATAAAGACATGAAACTGTCAGTCACATCGAATCACGAATGTAGTAGGCCTATTTGACTTGCTTGTTGTTGTAACACGTACTCTCCTGCCGCCAAACTCTCTCAAAAGTTCCATCTGTGCGTGATGAGAAACCCATGTCTGCGCAGGTCTGAATGTGGAGACAGTTCTCGCCATCAAAAAACTTTACACAGTCATTTACTAAATTTTATGACTCTTTAATAAAAAAAAAAGAAAACTTCTATGTTCCATCCATTCATCCCAAAAATATGTCATAAAAAGTGGCAAAGTAATGCTAAAACCTAAAAGTAGTATATTTAAAAATGTTAGGGTTTCTTAAATACGTCTAAGTATAAAATAGTCTATATTAAGATGAGCTGGATCAGGTAAATAAGTATAGATTTTGAAACATACCTACCCCTTTAAAGCCTTAGCTTTATCCCTTCAAAGGTTTCACTTCTCTGCCCATCTAAGCATTGGTATGAATCTTACCTCGCTTGCTCCAGCCTTTACACCCCACTACATTGCCCATAGCAAGCTAAATCTTGTGATTCTCTCTACCTATGTCAGATCCATATATCTGATCCCATTATGACTTCCTATTCACTTTTGTCGATGGAAGAACGTTACGGCGACAGTTTTACGTACTTGCTGTAGGTTTCTCTTACACGTTGTATAACTCTAGTTATATCTACTCTTTGGATGATTTTTTTCGATCCATTTTTTTAGATTTCGAATTTAGTGTTTGTAATATTATTTTCCACACACACACAAAATTCTGAGATGTTCTGGATATGAATTATCACATTCAAGTCTCTGACACTGAGTCTCCTAGTGCTCCTTCTCTGGAATATAGTGTTGCCTGGGCATCAGGGGAAGGCCCCTTTTCTTCAGAGGGCATCCAATCCCTCATATACAGAGAGGTGGAGTCTAACATGAGGTCTGATGTTTCTTCTTATGTTGGCTCAGAGGCTTAGCTTGCAGGAGGTCAAAGGTGAACTGATGAAAATATGGACTCTATTTTTCCAGTTCCCTCCTTTGCTCACGAGCCTCGGACGGACATTCTGCCTCCTGCATAGTTTTTGCAACTAGTACTTCAGGTTTGTAATGTCTTGAACATTTCTCCTGTGGCTTATGACTCTTTTCCTTCTTTGTTGGGGGAAAGTCATTGGGCTGATTATCTAGTATTTCCACCTTTGCCAGACATTGTTGTGCATGCTCGGAAATTTGCTTATCAAAAGAGAAAGGGTGTTGCCATGCTTTATCTTCCCCATTTATCAGATCAGCATGCCTTAGCTTTCTATCATTTGGAGTGCTCATATTTAGATTCTCAGATGTGAGATCCTCTTCTTCCTATATGGGGTACTAGGCCTGATGCCAGTATTCGTCTTAATCTAACTCAGTTTTCCCAGATTTGTCTGTCTCTTAGTAATTTATTGATTTCTACTTTGGTAAGGTTATCAGTTTCTGCTCTCTCCTTGGTCTGTTGGTTGATTTCTTACTGTGATCTTTTGGAGAGAAATGCCTTACTTAAGGGTGTTTGACTTCCTTCTTCAGTCCTTAGAGATCTCAGAGAAATTCCTTTTCTTCAGACATTCGGTTTTTGCAGGTTTCCAGGTTCTAGGGAATCTTGAGTGGCTGTGGTTCATCTATAGTCTTATTTTTTGACACTTTCCTATCGCCTTTCCAAGTCTTCTACCAGAGAGTTTCCTGCAATTTTCATTCAGGTTTCCAGACCTCCTGTGTCAGCTTCACATTCTATCGGAAAACAAGGATGATAACAACCTTATCAATGGAGTGTCGACAATGGTATCAAGACTACTCTATGGGATCTGGTCCTGTGAGGGATCGACTCAGACTGTTCGTGTCTGTATTGGAAACCTTTGTCACTGATCATTAAGCCATTCATGTCCTCCTCGTCTATTGTCTATCATACCAGTTGTATTTCCCCTCCCCAAGGTTTGTTTTACATCCAGTCATCGAGCACAAGCCATCCAGAATATTCTACAGGCCATATAGTGTGTCGATTCCTCTCTCAAAAGTATTTTGTCCCATTTGTTTGTAGTACCCTCCAGTGACACTTTGCACTCGGTCTAGGGATGACAACGTTCGACGTCGCCAATGCTTATCTTCATATTCCAATCATGGAGTCCTCACGCCATTATCTCTGTTTTATGCACGAGAGAAGATTTTTCAGTTTCATGCTCTACAATTCGGCTTTTCATCTGCCCATATGCATTTTGCCGTCATCTTCACTCATTGGGCATTCACACTCACCACAATATGGATGGTTGGCTTCTTCTTGCTCCTTTCTGCCACTTTGCAGAGCTTCACACTCGAGCACTTTTATCAGAAGCTGCAAGAGCTGATTTCTCATCAAAATGGAGAAGTCTATTCTTTCTTCCACATAGTAACTTGTCTATTTAGGGGTGTTTTTATAGTTATGTCTCAGTCAGGCCCACCCTTCTCCTCTATGCCTTCAGGCCATGGAATGGGCTGTTCTTCTAATACAGTCATCTTCTTCTCCACCAACATGTCCAGTTCTATCTCTTTTGGGATGTGGGCATCCTTGGCATCACTCATTCCTTTGGGTCGGACCCACATGTGTTCCCTTCAGTGTTCATTATGGGACCAATGGAACATTTACAGCAATGTGCTGGATTGTCTGTTGACTCTATCAGCTTACAACCTGCTCAATCTTAGCTGGTGGTTAAACAGGAACAACATGAGAGGACATGTCCCTCTCCCACCCCCACATCCAGAGATACATCTTTTCACAGGTGGTTCTCTCCAGGGTTGGGGAGCTTGTGTAGGGGATATGGAATTCAAGGGAATCTGGACAGAAAAGGGATGTTATCTCCACATTAATCTTTTAGAGCTTCTAGCAGTTAAACAAGCTATGTCTTGGGCTCTCGAATTATTGTGAGGGAAGGTGGTAATGTTTCATTCGAACAATTCCACTGTGGCCTCCTATATTTCCAACCAAGGGGCACTCACTCCAGGTCTCTTTGTTTTCAGACATTGGATCTTTTCTTTTGAGCCAACAATCATCAGATTGTATTCCTTGCTTGTCAGGTTCCACGTGTTATGAATCTAGTGGCCATTCACTTAACCTGTCTCAAAAGAGTTCTTCCTACAGAATGGATGTTTCATTCACAAGTCTACTGTTGGATCTGTTATTGTCTTGGGTGCCTCAGATTGATGCTTTTGCAAGTCACTGGAATGCCCAGCTCCTGTCCTTCTGGTCTCCTCCCCCTCTGGCTTTGTGCGTAGGTACTCTCAGCCAGAATTGGATGTGTCTCCATCCTTATACATTCCCTCTGATTCATCTGTTATCCAAGGTTCTTGCTCTGATTTATTCCTTATCCTGTCAAGTTCTTCTGGTGGCAACATACTGGCTGTGTCTGCCATGGTTTCCACTCCATCAGTATCTTCAGGAGTGCCAACCTCTTCTGCTTTCTCTCTGGCCATCCCTCTTATGTCAGCCTCGGTTGGACATTCTTCATCTGGTGATCACCATTCTTCAGCTTCACACCTGGCTTTTATACAGTCCCTTGCACAACATCAGAGATTGACACCTCAGGTGGCATCATTAACATGGTCCATTCAGCATTTTTCGTTGGACGTTTATCAACAGAAATGGTTTACTTATCGTCAATTGTCTCTCATACCTGGTTTAAATCCTTCTTGTCCCTCTGTGCAGCATGTTTCTCGATTTCTTACATGGTTATTCAACAAATGTTTGGGGTCTTCATCCATTTCTCTGAATAAGGCAGTTTTGTCAACTACTTTTCGTTTTTTGGGAAGACGGAAAATTTTTGAGTCCCCTGTTTTGTCCTTGCTTCTGAAATCTTTTCGGGTTATCTGTCCTTGATGTCCTTTCCAGGTTCCTAATTGGAATATCTAAATAGTTCTCCATGTCTTATCTCTTCCACTCTTTGAACCTTTGGCATCATGTTCCCTATATCAACTTTTGCTTAAGACTTATTTTCTTCTCTTGTTGGCTAGTAGGCATCAGCATTTGGATATGCTTGTGATTCATGTTCACAGGACTCTTTACCATTTCACTTATGTTCTGTTGTATCCTAATAATTCCTTTCTTCCCAAAACTTCAGCAGCTAGAGAAGGGGATAGAGCTTTCTCTCCTATTCATCTTCCTTCCATTTCTCATTTTTATATGAATGCTTAGATCCAGATAGTCTGTTGTGCCCAGTTCAGGTTCTTTGATGTTATGTTGTGTGCACTGAAGGGTTTCAGAGTTCACTTCACCATTTCTTTATCTATTGGAATCCTAGAGAGTCACATGACTTATCCCCTGTCACTTTGACAGGTTGGGTTCATCAATTGGTGTGTATTGCTTACTCTGGATTTTCATTTGAGGAACAGAGACTTATTTGGGTCTCATCTCATCAAATTTGCAATATCTCAATGTCCCTGGTTGCATCTCCTGCTGGAGGAGATCATAAGATGGGGTGTTCCATAAAACCACCTTTTGCATATTCTGAGTGGTAAATAATTATAAAATTACGAAAAATACACTACTGGACTGCCACTCTTGGACTATCATGAGTAAAGCTTAGAAGGATTTTGCCCATTCTTGCTGACTCCTGGTTCACCTATTGCACAGGAGCATCATTCCTCAGGACTCCCCAACGTTATTATCCCCCCTATTTTCCTTAGTGGAGTGTGGGAGTCCTTACCACTCCCAGTTTCTAGTTGCTGGAGTGGTGGACAAAGGTCTCTTCCTCCTGAGTGATGTTTGAACTCATTATTCTACTCAAGGAGAAGAGGGCAAAGCTAGGTGCCCTCCTACCAATAACCCTTAATGGTCTTCCCAGATGTATGGTTGGAGCAGGACCAGCCTCGTAATTCCAGTTCAGAAATGACTCTTTGCTTACTGGTTGCATTGTGTGTGGACCTTTGTTTGGTCATTATCTTTATTTTGATGATCAACTCCTCCTAATTCTACATGTGGACTGTAAATTCCTATGCTGTTGGTTGAACTTAGTTTGTTCCACATCCTCCTCGTAATTTCGGAGGCAGAAGGTGTTGCCTTGCTTCTCAGATTGGAGAGTTAGGATTTCTATTCGTAATCCCAGACTGAGTAATCTCTATTTCTTCAGGTTGAGTGAAGCTTGACAGGGCCCATAATTCCGAGTTTGGTTTCTTGCACTTCTTCAGGTTGGGGAACGGGTTTGTCCACTTTTATGTTTTGTTGCTTTCTCTTCGTAATTCTGATGGCTCAAAATGCAACATTCTGTAACTTTCAGGTTGGGTTTCAATAATATCACGTTACTAAACAAGACCAAATACACAGTGGTCCTCCTGTCCTAGCAACTACTCCTTGGTACATGATTTGGGTCCACAGCCCTATAATTCCAATGATAATACCTTGTCTGCCTGGTTCGGGCCTGGACAAATTTATGTTTTTCTAATGATGTTAGGATTATGCCTCTTTGGGCAGTCGGGTTTTACCACCCAAGAATTAGATTCTTGTTGTTCTGGCAAAGAGTAGACCCCACTAGTGTGCTATTACTATATCTATTTTCTACATAGGTGCTTTGTGTGGATCTTTCCCTCACCAGCCACTCCATCTTGTCAATGTGGGATTCTAACTAAAGTGTTAGAAGAGGTAAATGTGTTTCAGAAGTTAACATTTTCTATACCGAAAATGTGTTTCCAATAATACTTCTTCCTCTCACAGTCTGCCGTCCTCCTCCCCACCAAATGGCCAGTTTCGGGTCTGCTAATTTAGACGTCTTGAAAAGTGAATAGGAAATAATAACAGGGAGCTTATATACAGATCTGGGATAGGGACGCATTGACATAGGTGAAGAAAATCACAAGATTGAACTTGCTATGGGCAATATAATGGGGTATAAAGGCTGGAACAAATGAGGTATGATTCATACTAATGCTTAAATGGGCAGAGAAGAGAAACTTTCGTCGAGATAAAGTTAAAGTTTGAGATGAGGTGTTACTGGAAATACATTTTTGGTATTGGAAAATGTTAACTTTCTTGGATGTATAATTTGGCTATTTTTGGTCGTTTGTTTTGTATCTAGTACCTAAAAGTAGTTGAAATTATTTCACAGATAATGTCAATGCTAATATGAATATTATGGAACAGTATGATAAATTTATAGTAAATTAATTAAAAGAGTAAATGAAATAATCATTTTGAAATTGAGGTTTGAGCTGTCCCAGTTTTTCGGTTTGGAAATTTGGAAATCGGGTCACCCTACCCAAAAGTTATGACTGTTTAGTACTAAAGTTAATACATTAAAGATGCCGGACAGTTATAAACACAATATATTTGCATTTATATTTAAGTGCCGTATAAATATAAGTTAAAAATTACAGCCAAGTCATCTTTCAATAACTGGCCCCCACATTGGTCCTACAAGCACTCAAAGTTAATGCAACAGCCAGCTTTTGCAATAGGTTATTATTAAAATTGGGTCAGGGCAAGTAACATCACTCAAAGTAAACAAAGCCAGTCGCAATATGCTACCTCTCTTATGCATGAAAACTGTTGGTTTGTTTCTGTGAAAACAATTCGTTTTGTTCTGGACAAATTTGATTTTACAGACGTCGTGAATACAATTGTAAACAACTATGTTTTTTTTTTTGCTACATTTTTTATGAATATGGGAATATTCCCAAAGAAAAGGGAGTATCTCTGCTCTAGTTTTCACCTAAGTCAAACAGAAAACGGCACTTGGCCTGGGCAAAGTTTGTATCAATAACTCGTGATAAATGGAATCCGATTGAAAGTTGCCATGTAAGCAGTTAATACGTTTTGGAATCAGACTTCCAAATTAAACTACACTTTGACATGGGATGTGCAAACAAAAAAAAAAGAAAAGGTTATAAAGAAAGATACAGCGCTCAGTGTTTATTAAAAGTTCGAGGGAGATCCATCAAACACAGCGAGCAGCAGCCAGGCTCATGCGGTGATAGTCGTGTCTGATCAGCTGTTCGAAAACTATAGGCAAACAAGGTAATCTTAAGTTTTAGCTAAAGTGCAATATAGAATTTTCAGCAAGCATTTAGGTCTTATAAACACAACAGTAGATCTTCTAAAACAAAAAATGTTTATGAAATTTTACTTTCAGCTGTTATTTACCAAAAAAAAAGGGGGGGGAGAGGGCATGGACAAACAACTGTCTGATTTATTTATTTTTCATGTTTATAACACTTTTTTATGCTATTTCATTGGAGATGTTAATATGCAACATACAAAATGCTGGATCAATATCGATTACTTAAATATGACCCAGCTATATTTGCTTTTCCAGTCCTAATGTATACCCTTGTCATAAGCATACAAATAGGAGCATGTGCAGAATACAGTATAGGAAGTCCGTCAGCCATTATATTAGATCTACATCTAGATATAGATCCAACACTTGGAAAAACAAATATCTACTGGAATTTACTCATTGATTTACCATATTAACGCCTATGTGACCATATTTACGGCTGTAAATTTCGTCCCATTTTCATGATATTAGTTGTATAAACCAAAACTCGAGCGCTTTTGAATAGTTGACTATTCTTCTACTACTCTAGTTCTACTATTCTTTTTTCTCCTGAGGAAGAATAGTCAACTATTCGAAAGCGCTAGTGTTTTGGATCTTATTTTAAGTTTATTACACCTTATATGTGATCCTTTGTGCTAACTCTTTTATCAAGAGTTGTATAAACCAGTCTTTTATGACATTGCAACATATAACTTTTGAAATAATTCAATACCAAGAAAGATCAAACAACCGTCAGTCTTTTTCCACTTTAGCCAACATCTCAACATTAGATACGTTATGGTCTGCAAGCTCTGGTTCAAAAATATACGATGCGATTAACACATTATATTCATCTTCCTCTTCACCTGGCGCCATTTATGTTTACCTTGTGTGACGTGAGTTTTCCCGCCCAGTTCGCCATGTGGGGCTTCCGCTAGTTTTTCTGAAAGTTAACCAACGTTACCAAATATGACTTGGAGCAACACGAGCTCCATTGTTTCTTGATTTTTTTAATCGAATATTTTGTGTGTGCAATACAATATACACATTCAAGCACAAAATAATTTCTAATGTCTGTGATCTTTAAAGATTATTCAGTGCTACATATCTTTGTAAAATTAAGATTGTTCAGAGCTAATCCTAAAGTTAAGACTGACCATTGCTAATGATAATATATTTTATTTAGCACTTCAATTCATACCATTAATCATTTAAATTAAGTTAAGAGTACTGTGTGTTATGTACCACAAACTTAAGACTGTTCAGTGCTAAATACCCTAAATGTAAATTATTCATTGTTACATACCTTAAAATTTAAAGTTAAGATTGTTTAGTGTTCCATACTCTGAAGTTTAACGTTAAGATTTTCCAGAAGTTAGAACATTTAGTGCTATAGCATTAATATATATATCTTAATGATTGTTCAGTATTTTCGAGTCGTATTTATTTTATTAAACATCATAATTTAGATGTTTTTCATTGAACCCTTAATTAAAACTTGCAATACAGAACTTATTTATGGACGTGGCATGGCCTGGTGGCTGGGTGCTTAACTTACAATCTGCAGGTCACAGGTTCAAATCCCCGTCATAAAATATGATCCACCCCTTTCAGACTTGGAAGCATTATAAATAAATGGTCAGTCACACTAGTTGTTGATAAAGAGTTGGTGGTAGGTGTAGTTTTTGCATAAAGCATAATAAATTATTTATTTTATAGGTATATTTTGTCTGTCTGTTAAAAAGCAAAGATTTTAACATTTTTTTAAATGCTTTATATGAATGTCCCTGCCTTGTATATCAAAAAACTTGTAGTTTCCTGTACTTCTCTGCATGATGAAAACAAAAGAAAGTAGAATTAAGGTATTATTATGGTAAGTTAATCTTGTTTTTAAACAAGATAAAATCTTGTACAGGACATATGTTGAACCAATGTTACTGTGTTTTTGTTTCCAATAACTCTTTCCACAATAACTTTAATGGCAGCTAAATATGTTATTGCAGATTTTATTCATTTTTATAATTACCCAATAGCAGTTTTTGATGTTTTTTAGTTAGCCTTTTACCATCAATTACACACTAAATTTAATAAAGGTTGATAATTTTGTTAGTTATGGACACATATTTACCCAATAAAAGTAAAATGTAGATATATTAGATTACTTGACCTATAAATTGAAGTACATACAAGTACTTGCTCACCAGAGACCACATGCAGTTTTTGAACTAATTTTAATAAAAATATTTTTCTCGGCTGAAAAAATGCTTGCTCCTTTCTTGTATTATAGATTGAGTTTGTACTATAGGCTCATTTCTTTGTTTTCACAAACTCAAATAGACATAATTTTCAGTCACTTCATCTGGACTGCCAAACAGTTAATGAATCTTCATGTACAGAAAATAACATTATTTCCACTTTTACCTGTTAACTTGAGTACATTTAATAACTTGCTTATTTTATTAATATTGTATATTCATTGCAATGCTTTTTATTATTCTACAAGTATTTTCTAAATTAAAGGTTTCTATAATCAGTTAGAATCAGTTTTTTCATCATTATATTAGGAGGCAATGTACAATTGCCTTGGAAGTGAATTATTTTCAATAATGTACCAAGTTATGGGCATATAGTAATGATATTTTTGGGAATTTTATAGTAGGTGAGTTAGAATTTATTGGGCTATCAGCTGAGAATGAAGACATTGTTGAAGGCATTGTTTGTCAGCCTCTTGGCATTGTTGTACTTGGGAACAGTTGCTCTGGCAAGGCGAAGGTGGTCAACAAATTATTTGGACAAACACTGCTACCTACAGTGCCCCCTGGTGGAGACTCTGGAGAAGACACAGTGCACTGGAGAATGGTAAGGTATCTCTCTGGGTTTTTTTTTCAACTCTTTTTGAAGAATCTTATGGTGATTTGAATAGACTGACTTGTTAAAAGTTGAGATTTATTGTCATCTTTTTTGGAGAAGAGAATTACTTGCATTATTTTATATTTTGATACTTTAAATACAGTGTAGCATTACAAATGTGAATTTTTATTGATGTTAGATGTGAGATAAATGTTTAAAACTAGTGGTACAGGTTATGTTTGTGACACTTATCATCGCTAATAAGGCCTTTAAAATACAGGTATGATGAAAGTTTCATTAACAATTTAGACCCTTTTAGCAGGGTTTTATTTTTTAATTCTAAATATATAGAATTTTGCTACAATAAGAATAATACTGTTAAATATGAACATCAACAGCAGCAAATTTAGTCTAACTAGCTTGTTTTGAGGATTTTTATTTGACTCTTATGTTGTAAAATTTGTATATGTTGCTCTAAATCATTATTAATATTTTAGTCATTGTTATTAAATGGATATTGTTGCTAACCATTGCTAAATTGATCTTTTTGCACTATTGCTCTGTATTAATTCGTATATCTCAAGACTCCTCATATATACTTAGCTTGTCATTCATTCTTTTGGTTGCTAAAATGTGATTGTTGTTAAAATATATCAGATTATGATTAGTGTTGCTTGTTTCTCAATGTATATTACATGTTATTACTGATAAATTTTGATTGTGATTTTTGTTGTATAAATTATATCTAATCAAAAACACATTAGGTGTGAAAAGAAGGTGTTGCCAAAAAAGGATTGAGTGTGAGACTTATAGGAATGAAATAAAAATTGGTGGCCAAACTGGAAGCTACATTTATAGCATTGATAAGAATTTTACAGCAAATATTCATCTGTAGTTAACCAAACCATGTTTTTTGTTCAATTGCACACTCAGTGCTTTTTTGGCCACACCTTTTTTCCATACCTAAGGTGTTTTTGATTAGATATTATAACTTTTTGTCAATACACACCAACAAACCACAGCAAGTAAGAAAGTGACACTCGATAGTTACTCGCATTAGCTTTACTATTACTTGGAACAGACCTTTACTTTACAGAACCAACCAGATTCTTTAAAATGTATGGTGGTAGTTTTCCTCTCTAAAATAGTGTTAATAGCTTCTTTTATAGTAATGCCATGGAATTTAGATTAACAGTTTCTTGTCATCACCCCTATAGAATTGGTACAGCCATATCAAGCATCATTATTTATGCTAATTGCTTAAGCTAATATCACATGATGCTAAATGCTCTTTAATTAGGATTATTTCATGGAATTTAGTAAATTTGTACTAAAAAGTTTACAATCAATAATGACCATCCACCCATATGATTCTTTTGAAAACTTGAGCTAGAAACTGTTAATCTAGTTTGCTTGGCCTAACCAATACTTATGTATCTGCACATCCTTTCACCTTATAGTTTTTTCTGCTTTAAATCAGTTGTCTTTGTTCCCCTGTAGTGGCTCTTTTTATAAATTGTTATGTTGTTATTTTTTATAATATCAATTGCCATTTTTGTTGTGTACTTAATTTTTGTAATTGTTCTATAATATTAGATCACTACTATTGCACTATATTGTTAATTTGTTGCTGTAAGTTATTATTGTCTTTACAGTGTTTGGTACTGTGGATCTCTAATAATAAAATATTTTTACTCTGTAGTAGGTTGTTACTTCTTCGTTTTCATATTATAATACTCATTATTATTTTACTATACATAATTAGATTATTTTTTTCTCACTCAGCAAATTATGACTCCTTATACTAATTAGTTCTGATGCTGAAATTAAACTTTTCATAGATTCGATTTTCTTATGGCAACCAAACTGAAATCAGCTTGGCATCATCTGATAATTATGAACTAATTCACCATGTTGCAGTTCAAGGAAAACCATTCAATAGAAGTATGGCATGTGAGTTAGAATTAAGAGTAAGTTGTCCTTAATGCTTGTGTTCTTTGATGATGTAGTTTGAGATATAGAAAAAGGAAACTCATAAGGTAATTAGAAAGCTAAAGTATTTTGAAAGTAAAAAGGAGTACAATTTTCTTCTAAAGATACTACCTAATAAACTGTATCTATTACTTCTTAACCGAAATTGGTTATTCTTGTATTAAGAGGTGGACATTACAAATACTCAAAATTCATCTTGAATCCACTGTATGTATTATCACAGCTCATACTCAACATCCAACTTCACTTCACTGTATGTATTATCACAGCTCATACTCAACATCCAACTTCACTGTATCCCTGATCACAGTTCATACACAACATTCAACTTGAGTCTTCCATATCTCTGATCACAGCTCATGCCCAACACTCAAATTGTATCCACTGTATGAATGATCACAGTAAGTACTCTACATTCAATTTGACTCTATTATATGTATGATCCCAGCTAATATTCAACATTCAATTCACTCCACCATATCTCTGATCACAGCTCATATTCAATATTCAAACTGATTCTACTGTGGCTGCAAACATAGCTTGTACTCAACATTCAACTTGAATCCATGTATTTCTGATCACAGCTCATATTCAACACTTAAACTGGCTCCACTGTGGCTGCAAACATAGCTTGTACTCAACATTCAACTTGCCTCCACTTGGTTTAAAACACAGCTCATATTCAACTTGACTCCACTGTATCTCTGATCAAAGCTCATACCAAACATACAACTTGACTATTTTATTGATGATCATGCTCACAATGAACACTTAACTTGACTACACTGCATCTCTGACCACAGCTGATACTAAATATTAAACTTGACTCTACTACCTTGATCATTATTCATAACCCCATTTTTTCTAGAAACAGCTCTACATGTTTTTTTTAAATAGTAGTTGAAAATTATGCAAATTCAGTTTTATTTGTACAAGTTTTCATCACCTTCTTTATCTTGTAATAAGCAGTAAAAATTACAAGTACACATAAATCTAAGTCTTGCATATGAACAGTTCGCTATACTTTCTTACTGCTACTAGTATATCACTCATTCACGTGTGTAAGCCTAGGCTGTAATAACTTGTATTACTATTAACTGGTATTAGAAAATAAATGTAACATATGTGAGAAAACCATAGAAAGCTTCTTCATTGTTATTTATTACTCAAATATAATACAGCTTGAGCCATATATAGATATTATCTTGCAGTTTTTTAATACTATGATGAGACCAGGAAGACAAAGCAAGAGACATCTTTGTTCTAGTGCAGGCTGTTTTCCGGGAATTTGTTTGTTTTTAAAACAAGATATAGCAGTATTTACACACAGAAAAACTGTTCGTACAAGTAAACATACCATTTAATTACTTAAAGATGCTCTAAAAAATCTTAAATCGACAAAATAATTTTATATATTTCAAGGTATAATGTGGTTATGATCTGTTGTGTCATTAGCATATATAGGCCCAACATGTATTTAGCTATTGTTTTGTTTCTACTGAAAAACTTGTTTATATTTATGACAACATTTAGGGACAGTTTGAGACTTCACAGGACTGCCTTCCTCTTGTATACCATTCATAGCACTGTGTATGAAGTTAGGTTTTTTTACTCTTTTGTAGCAAGTTCCTGTTCAGCAGTTGGTATAAATGCTATAAAACTTCTGTAAATCTTATGTATGAATCTTAATAGCTTTATTTGTTGTATGCAGAAGATCTTTGGAGTTTTTATAAAATGAAACACTTCTCATATGTTCTGATTGATAGGATGAAGATAATATCTCAACAGCAGTCCTTGAGATCAAACTAAAACATTCCTTACTACAAGCAAATGTTAAAGTGATAGTGTCTCCATCTATGTATCAGAAAGATTTTGGACAAGTATTCCAACAGTGTGTGGCTGGTGTGACACCCATTTTTATCTACTGTTACAGTGAAGAAACTCTGTCAGAAAAGGTAATGTTGTGAGAAGCCTAATAGTGATTATACTATTCATTGAAGAAAATAATTACCAAATTAAATTAATTTCAAAGGTAGTGTCATGCACTGCGGAAAAATGTGATGTATTGGTAAGCCCATTGCTTAAATTGAAGAGAAATGGAAGGAAAAAACCATTCTCATTGTTAAAATAAGTATTAATTTCTTCTCCCTTTGTAACAAAATCATGTGCATGGATTTTGAGAGTAAGACTTCTCTGACGAATGTAGCCTCAATGTATGTATGTGTATACAGCTATAGTCATACTGATTCATACTGTACCATATATCATTCTTATGAACCATTTGTAAAGCTCGTTTTCAGATTGGTCTTAATATTTGTGTAATGCAAAGTTATTGTTAAGTCAAAATTTTGGTTCAATTAGTGACTGATTAATGAGTAAGTAACTAAATTCATTGTACACTTATATATTGTTGTAATGTGGGTTTTTTGATTATTTGGAAATAATTATGAAAAATCTAGTTCACTTAATGATAATGAAGGTGATTTATTTCTTTGATTGCAGCATACAAGTTTTACAGACGATGTTCATTGATAGGCCTAACTCGCAAATAAAACTTAACAATTGCTCGTTAAATTTCCTCATGTATCTATGACACAAGATACAAATTGGCTTCCTAACACATTCAGTAGTCAGTTGATAATTGGCAAAGGATTATTGACTGTAACCCACTCACTAACTGACTGAATTAACTCTTTGTAACTAACTCATGATTTTTGTTATATATTTCAATATTTTTTCCAAATCTCCCAAAAATATGAAACACATCAGATCTAGACACTCAGGAAACTTTTAGGCATCATGTGCACATATCATTATTACCTCATGCTAGAAACTCCCTTTAATGAGCAAAACTTCTAAATTCAGATATTAAAAGTATAGCCTACAAAACAGCCCTTAACAAATATTCTTTATTTATTCTTTATTTGTTTTACAGCCATTTAGGATAAGTAGCCAAATTACTGTTCATAAAAATATTACAACCACAAAATCATTAATTAAATGTGTTAAGCAAATTACAGAGAGCAAATGAGTTTGGATGAATAAGTTTGGAACTCTGAAATAACAGCTTCAACCAAAGGAATCACACTGGTGATATCAGCATCTTTAGATTGAAAAGCATCGCAAACCCTGAGAACTTGTGACAAGATGTCATGGCAGATTATTAATGAGACAATAGATTTGTATACTGAAACTAGTGAAATCAGTGACTGCCTCTGAAAAGGCTTCTTCATCAAGAAAATTACTGTGTAAAAGCTATAATAAGCTGTGGAAACTGTAACACAACTGTTCTAACTGAATCAAGGCAAACGCTCCAACACATTTCACATAGCCTTCTTTATTGTACGTTTTGTCAAATGCTGTTTCACAACTTCTCAGCATTTCAAAGCTACAGCAATTCTCTGCAAAACTAAAAAAAAAAAAGAACTTTGCCTCAGTTAAGCTTTAAGCAGCATACACAATTACAATATTCTTTGTGTGTGTGTGTGTAGAACAAGGAGCATAAAAAGCCAGTTGGTTTTTCAGGGTGCCACACATTCCTATATTTCACACAAATGCCTATTTTTTCCTATATTTTGTATTCTATATATATACGAAATTGGGTAAGCAAGAAATACAAGTATTTAAAGAAAAGTGACATTTAATGTAAACATTTTGCAGAAAAGACTGTTACCAAATTATGTCTTTTAACAGAAAAACTAAAAATATGACTCTGATAATAAATACATGAGCATGGGGAAATGCAATTTTAAGTACTATTGTGGAAATAACAGAAATATTTGTTAATTTTGGAGGAAAGAAAATTCAGAATATTTATGCTGGGTAAATGTTAACCTGAGCAACCTATCTAGATGTTTTTGAAAGAAATGTTGAAAATGTGTTTAAATATCCAGTAACTGAAGTTGTTTTATAAATTTTTTTATGGCAATTTCACATTTATATTTCAGGTAAGAGTTTGCTAATTATGCCGGGACACAAAACTAAGTTTAATGAAAGGTGGTTGTAAATCTGAAATCAAATGTGACAATAGTGGACTTAAATTCTTCAACATGCCTCAGGATCCCAATATAAAAAATTAAATCCCTTGTTTCACCATATCAGACAAAACTCGCAGTAAAAAGTCAACCAACCACTGTCACCTCAGAAGAATGTGTAAATACAGAGTATGCAGGTGAAAAAGTAGGACCTTCTAGTCAGATATCTGGGACATTAACTGGAAAAAAGAAATCCACCATTCTGACTTATACTGTACTAAGAGAAGATACCTTGTGTATGGAAGTATCTGGGCAGCAAAATGAGCATTGTCCAACATAAGTTTCAGAGCTAGTGATGGTATTGCTGAAACGTTCAAAGCAATGTTTAAATGCCCAATAGTAGACAGTTTCAGTATGAACAGATCAAAGCTATCTTACCTATTATCAGATGGTTTGGGTCCAGCTTTCACTTCTGCTTTGATATATGATGTACAAAATTCAAATAAATCTTTTTTTTATTGCTGTATAATGAAACAACTCGAGCACAGGTAAAGAAACAAATTGATCTATTGATAAGGTACTGGTCCCCAACCCAAGATGAAATTTGGTGCAGATGTTACAAGTCATTGTTCTTCTCTCACTCAGATGGAAAGTCCATTGCTAAGTGTATAGTACAAACACTACAGAATGATTGCATGCCATTGGAATCCCTAGTTGCATTGAGTAGCAATGGACCAAATGTTAATGAGATAATCTTGAGAGAAGTTCCAAGCTAGTCAAAGCTGCTGATTCAGAATGGAATAGTCTTGTTGATGTATATACATGTAATCTTCATACAATGCACAATGCCTTCAGCAAAGGCATAACAGAATATGGTCATAAAACAGAACAATTAGCAAGAAATTTATTTGGATTGTTCAAGATCTTGCCTGAAATAAGGAAGTATTACAAAGGCATACCAATAGATCTTGACCTTCAAGAGGAAGTCTTTATAATGCACACACAAGTTCATTTGCTGAGCATTGGACCAGCCTTAAAGCTCATCATTGAGTAGTGGTCAGGGAAAGGGAATGTGTGTCCAAATTAGAGAGGGACCCAAAGACAATGCAGAAGAATATCAACTTTAAAGGGAAAAGTGAAGCAATAAGGTAAGCTGACATGAAAGTTAAATTATTCTTTCTGTTGTCAGTTATCCCTCTGTTTAAAGATTTTCCCAGAGTTCCAAACTGATCAACCTATGATTCATCTGCTATACAGTCAAATGATAATGTTGGTTTGCACCTGTTCGAAGATGGTTTGTCATAGCAAATATTGGTAATGGCATAACACCAGAAGACCTGAAAAATCTAGATATTGACATTAAAAACCAGCTTGTGATGAAGACTTTGTCAGTGGGGAAGCAAGGCAGGAGCTTTTCAAGATGAAAATAGAGAACCAGCACAAAGAAATTCTTTAAATATGATCATTCTACTCTGCAGTATCAAAGTACCTCATCACTGGGCTTCCTTTAGGAAACAAGAAGATCAAAACACTAGCTTGTTTGTCTCCAGTTAAAAGATTTGATCAAGGTTCTATCACAAATGTAGAGGTTTTTATCTGGACAACTGATGTTTGAAGAGAATGTTACAACTGACATTACAGGTGAGTGGAAAGTATACCAAACAGAAGATGATTTATAAGACAGGGAAAGCATAGTTCATTTCTGAAGGCAAGTCTTCTTGAAAAAGCTTGAGAATGAAAACTTGAAATACAGATTTTTGCTTCTCCTTATCAAGAAAATGTATAAAAGAAGTTTGTTAATATAAATGCTGTCACCAAAAACAGAATTGCCATTGGGGAGAAAACTGTGAATGCTGAAAGAACTGTCAAGGACATGGTGAAGTTTTTAGATTCTGATAACCTTCAGCCCCATAAAATTCCACTCAATAGGGAAATGTTAAGATCTGCTAAAATGGCATATAGAAACTATAAACAAAGAGTGGAGGAAGAAAATGCTGAAAAAGAGAGGCAGAAAAGAGAATGAGAAAAGGTTGAGCTTGAAAAGAAGAGGTTAGAAGCTGAAGAGAAGGAAACTAGGAACAAACACTGTTCCCTTCTTGAGAGAGAGAGAGAAAGAATTGTTGAGGATGGAAACTAAAATTCATAGGAAGTTACTCTGTACAGAAGAATTCCTTAAATATGGAAATGGCAAGCTAAAAAAATGCAGTAGAAAACAATGATATGAAGAGAGTGGATTTGACACGAATGATGATAGCTACAGCCACACCAGAGACAGTAAGCTTAAGAAAAGAAATGAACAAAATACCTGAAGGTCAAAGGAATGTTGAACAACAAAAGGGACAGATACTGGAGAAGAAGTTGGGCAAAACAGCCAGTAGTAGTAAATCATTGTCTGTGGGAACAAAACATGAAAATAAATGTAGTTCTGCATCAGCAAAGGATGAAGGAAATACAGAGTATAGTTCATCTTCGAAAAGGAAACTGTTATCCAATTCCAAGAAAGTAAAATCAGATTAGATATCTTTGTTCCAGTCCCAGAAATATTTTTTCATCAATGTCACAGTCATTGATTTGCTTGTTACTGTTGTAGACAACCTTTACAACATTCAGTAATTGTTTAGTATATCAAGTCCCCAAAAGAACTATTGTCCAGTGCCACTATCATTTTATTTCTATTGTTACATCTTTGTCTGTCTCACACATCTAACCATTGTTCAAGATGGTGTAGATAAAATGCTATATGTATCTTTTTAAATGAAACATTCACTTTATTTCTTTGGAAGGCTTTATCACATTCAGTCATTGCTTAAGATGATTACGATATGACTACCATTATATAAGTTTAGTATATCGAGTCTATTTCTGTTGTTAAATTTTTATTGTCATGAATGCAACTAGTCATAGTTTAAGATGGTAATTCAATTTTGTTAATTCAAATTAAAAGAGAGAGATGGTGAGTAGAGGAGGAGGCAAACATTATTTTTCCAAATATTGTTTAAAATGCATATATAGATGTACCTTTTATATTTTCCTATATCTTTGGCTTTGAATTCCTTTTTTTTTCAAATATTTTGTATATTTTTATTAAGAAAAGTCTCTTGGCATCCTGTGTTTTTTCAGCATTGATGACTTGGATTCCATTGTACTCTCCTTTCATACAAGCACTATCATCATAACACTGGCCATGGAGATTACAGATTGACAGTCCAAAATTACTGAGGTGATCTAACAAAACACTGGCAAGTTGTGTCTGTGACATGCAAAAGTCCCAGAAAACTTTTCTTTGTTAGATTTGTCAATGACAACATAACGAAGCACTAACAAAAGCTATTCCTGTTTAGAAATGTCTGGCGTATAGTCCATATAAAGCTGAAGTACCTTGCTTTCTTGACTTTCTCAGTTATAATATCCAGCACAGCATTTGACAAAAGACAGAGGAACTTGTTTTGTATGTCTTTTCTCACATAATATTCATTAATTTTCTCATGTGTTCTTTTAAAACGGGGTCATACTTGGAAGTCAATTCAAACAACTGTAGAAAAATGTCTTTGTGTTCTGTGAAACGGGTGTCAGAGGATCTGCAAAAAGTCAGACTGTTTTTTGTTAGCCATCTTAATACATCTAACAAATGATTCAGTACCTGACACCACTTTTCCTTTTCTAAGTTTTCGATAATTTCATTATCGATCATCATGGTTGAACTTGCAGTAATTATAAATGTGATGAATGGAAATTCCATGCAAATGTAAAGGCTCATCTGTGCCATATATATGCTTCCAGTCTCTAAGTCCCTTCTAACTACAGAAGATTAACTTTTCTTTACATTCAAATAACACTGGATCTTGACTGAGCTCTGGCAGTGGTTCAGAAAACTTGAAAAAATCACATTGTCGTTGCGAGGGTAAGTTTCAACAGGCACTTGTTGAGATTTTTCTCTGCATGGAGAATGTATTGTTAAGACATTTTGAGGTTTGATCTTAAATGTAATTTCTTCATGCCTTTCTATTTTGCTTCATGAAGCAGCAGTTTTTCAACAGACTCATTGCTAGAAAGCAGAAAGAAATGTTTAACTTGCGATTAAGCTTTCAATTTCTTCAGCTTTTCATTGGTCGTTGTCTTTTCCTTCTGTTATTGTTTCTTTTTCAGAGGTTCACAAGACTGAAAATATTCCATTTTTTTATATGGTATAACTAAACAATAACTGATCAATTTTATTTCCCTACTACTCATGCCAGGTTTGTAAAGATAATTATCTAATCAAATTAAACCAGAATTGTCTTCCCCACCAATAGGCAATAGGGAGTGACTAAGCAGGTACTAATGTTGCTTACTGGAAAACTACACTAAATGCACTGGCGAGAAGATGCAAAAAATATTACCGCACACCAATAGTTTAGTAAAACAAAAGTTTTTTAGTTGTTTATTTGTTGGTCTTCCACTGGATCCCAGATCATTGTTTGGGTAGCCCAGATTCTGATGCCACCCTTGATGGCATAGCAATAGTGGTAACAGGTATAGACCATTTGAGTTCTCCTATTTCATATTTTATAGTAAGTAGTATTTTAAGTTGAAATTCTAGAATAGATGCAGAGAGAGGTTTGGTTGACTTGATAATTATGCTTTGAAATTCTTTTGGCAGATATTTGATTCCATCATTGATGTTCTTTCAGACCTTGTTGATTTTTCATTTATAGTACCTCTACACTTTGTTGATGTATTTTATTGCATTTCTTCAATTTTGACATTGCAATCCTTCTGCTTATCTCAAATATCTTCTTCGATCTTGTTTTCACTTAAATTTATTTTTGTTCTTAATTCTTCTTTCAATCTTATGTCTCTTTCTTTTAACTCCTCTCTTAAATTCCTTTCTTTCACTTTTTTATTTTCTTTTAATTTCTGTATTTTTCTACCTGATATTTATTCCACTGTTTCATCATCTCTAGCAGCTTTTTTATCTCACTTCAAGCACATATCATCATCTTGAAGTGTATTCTAGATTATGTTTTAGTTGCATCAAAATAACCTTACTTCTGTTACCAGTGCTGTAGCAGTTTCTAGCTTTAGGTAGGTTGTTTTTGATTATTAGGTCAAAATAAACCAAAGTTCAGTCCATTTAACAATAATAATGAAAGTTCTATAGGCTACATTCATGAATAGGCCTAACTCACAAATAAAACTTAACAGTCACTTTTTCAATTTCCCTTTAAAAACTGTTCAAAACTGGCTGTGTGTTTAACACACTTAGTAATTGCTTTATAACATGGAAACAGAATCACTAACTAACTAATAAACTGATGTATTAGCTGACCCTCTTGCTGTCTGAATTAACTCTCTGTAACTCACTCATGTTTTTACATATTGCAATATTTCTACCCAATCCTCCCATAAAATCAAGGCATCACATCAAGTCTAGACATTAAGAAAACTTCTAAAAGTTACACTTCATTATTACATCATGCTAAAAACCTTCTTCTAGTAAAAAAAAAAACATCTAAATTAAAATATTAAAACATAGCCTGCAACAGGATGTATGTGAAAGTATCAGTACAGTGTACTCTTCTTTTATCACATTTATGGAATTACCATTGTTCTGTAATTACAATGCAAGCACTAAGTGTGCCATGGTGATGTTGTATTTTCAGGTTAAAATTATTTCCAACAAGTGTCAGATAGTAAGATCTACTTATAATGGCAGGTTGGACCAGGTAATAAGGAGACTAGTCAATGTTTGATAATTTGATGTAGTGTGTGTGTGAAATGACAATACTCAGAAAGTTTTAAAAAATAAACATGATCTTTATTATAAAACATATTGGACTTATAACACTAGAAACCAGGTTTTGATACCCGTAGTGGGCAGAGCACATATAGCCCATTGGGTAGCTTTGTGCATAATTACAAACAAACAAACTACCATGAAACAGAAAAAGAGAAAACACAGCATACATACTTGCATACACAAAATGATAATCTCTCCAACTGGATCATGACTTTCTTTCTCTTTGGATAGACTCAACATGCTGATCTTAAAGTATATCTGTACTTGAAGGACTCTATACAAATACAACTCTGAACTGAGAAAGCATGTATGAATTCAACAAGCAAACTTAGTTTTTTTTTCTTCTACTCAACAACATCACTTTGTTATCTTTCTTCTCTCACAGCATTTGTTGGCTGTAACATACAGAAGGTGTTGCTTCAGGCAGAAAAGGACATTATAGTTATAATCCTTTCAACCCAGGTACTATGTGTTACTGCAATATCCTCTCAGGCAAAATAGATATGGAGAACAAAAAAAAGCAACTGGAGCAAAGCAATCTTAATGACTTTCTGAACCATATTGTTATGTTAAAACTGCATAGAAATAAACTAAATGAGAAATTTTAAAAGGCAGGTAGAAAACATATGATATGCCTGCAAATAATAGTGTTAGTTTTTTGGAAAATTCCCAAGATGATAAAAATTTCAGTTAAAGGTGAAACCTTAAAGTTCAGAGACTAAACTTTTAATGCAAGCATAAAACTTAATATTATTGAACTTCTTGCTCCTGTTCAAATCATATCAATGAGTGCAGTAATCTAAAGTTGAAATCAAAACAAAAAGTTCTTAATGTGGGCAAAGGATTCTTCTACAGGAGGTGTCTGTGACTTACTAGCAATAAATTTGAACAATAAACAGACAGCACACACTCCACTTGTTTTAAAATAATATATTCAAAACAAGTTAAACATATGTACAAAAATTCTTTACACTATGGAGATCATAGTTATATCTTAAACATGATACAGTTCTCTTTTTTCTTTTCAAAAGTTCACTTAGGCTAATTCAATTGCTTTAGAATCCAGTTGACAAGCCAAACTATTTTTCTCTACTTTTATCACAGTAGTATCAGTGAATAATTAATTTATGCTGCCCCATAGGTTGTATCCTGAACTTCCAGTAATTGTCTTCACAGGTGGGTTCAATTAGTTTAGAACACCCTTTGACAAGACAAATTATTCTCCTTATCTCTATCAAACTGTTAATCTTACTTTAAAATATCAACAGTTAAAGCTATTCACTCCCACAATGGCTAACTTCACATTTTCTAACTTTTCTCTGACTGAACTTTTCTTTCACTTGACTTTACTTTTACTCTATTCCTGCTCGTTTGGTCACCACTATTTATATGTTTATCACTGAGACCTCTAGAACTTTCTATAGACTTAACACCAATGAATTTCAAACACAAAATATGACTCTTACTGAGTTACGTAACCAATCTTGTCATAACTATCACCTTTAAAATAATTTCTTTTAACTTTCTTGTTATGAAAAACTCAACAATCACAAAATGAATTAAATAATAATGCCTACACTACACAGTCTTGTATATCCAACAATTAATAAAATTAATCAATGAAAAAGGTAGATAAAAATGTTTTCTACACTTTTACTAAATCTGGTTTTCATAGAAACTGAACTAGTAATTACTTTAGGGACAACATTTTCTTGCAAATATTGGTAAGATGAATAGTGAATAGTTGAATTTCTTAACAGTTTTGAATAGAAGACAAATATTCATTAATTAAATTAACCTAGAATATTTTATTTCCAAAACAACAAAAAAATTTCTAAATGATCATACTGTACAGTTATGTTTGTTAATTCTCATACCTCATACATATATTTCAGTCTTATGTGGTTAGATGAAGAAACTGGTGTATTAAAAACATTTCCATTACAGGAAGTTACAGAGTTGCTTCACTTGAAGAAGTTAGCTCCTACAGACCCACTGTTTTTTATCTGTTCCAAGTCATCCTCAACATGGGAACTAACAGAATCTGAGCAGCATACATGCATTAATCAATCATCCAGTCATCGAAGATGTCGCCGTTACTCCTGTCAGGAGTATTATCCACCACATCGCTTCCCAACTGATCGTAGGAGAGGAGACTCTGTGGGATCTAAACTTCAAAATGTTCCTTTAACTATTTATCAACAGTTGTGTGCCTTGGGTTTTTAAACCCCTTACCTCCCAGAAACAAGGGCAAGTTACACAAATCTCATAGTGATCAACTAAGGGTTGAAAGTGAATTGGTAGAACAGTTTGAAAACTTTTCAAGGTGATTTTATACTAAATGTACTTCTTTTATTCTGTGTTGTATTTTAACCTTGTCATCTTATAGCTAGGTTAAATGTTTTATTAAGAAATCCATATCTGTTTTCACCTCCTGAAGTTCAATCATAATGAAACTTGTTTATTTACTTTGAGTCTTTTTATTACATTTCCTTGTAAAACCAGTTGCTTGTTAATTTGACCTTTTTACACTCCAATACTTTCTTTTCCTTCTAGTATTCTACTCTTTGTCCGCCGAATCTTACAGTTTCTTCTCATCAGAGCATCTTCTTTGTTGAATAATGCCCACAACAACTGTCTTCGCACTTTTATTCTTGCTGCATTTGATATGACATGGGATCTCATGATGACACCTAAAAGGATAGAATTTGCTCGCAAACATGAAGCTGATCTCTATTCATCACTCATGGCTGTTGCAAGTGAGAAACAGGATGAGATTCGAGACTTGATAGTGACTACTGTTTCTTGGATGAGAGAAGATCTGTTAGAAAAAGCAGCTGATTGGGAATTTCAGAGTAAGAACTTGTTTGTACTATGGATATACTGTAAATTGTGTATCACAGAAGGTTTAGTGAATGATATATGAAACTGTTAAATTGACAGCTGTTTATAATAAAATGTCTATTGAATAATGTATAAAGCTGTTAAATCAGCATCTCTTTATCACAGAATGGCTATTAAATGATGTATAAAGATATTATGTTGACAGCTATTTATCGCAGAATGTGTAGTAAATAATTTTTAAAGCTGCTAAATCAATAACTGTTTACTGCAGAATGTCTAGTGAATGATTTATGAAGCTATTAAAACAACAACTGTTTATCACAGAGTGTTTAGTGAATGATATGAAAACTGTTAAATTAACAGCTCTTTATCACAGAATTTCTAGTGACTATATATCTGTTAAACCTATAATTCTCTATCATAAAATGTCTGTTGGATTATGTATGTTTATTATATATATACAGCCCTCTTTTGCAGAATGTCTAGTGAATTATTTATAAAGCTCTTAAATTGACAGCCCTTTTTCATAGAAAGTCTAGTGAGAGATTAACACTGATATATACCTGTTAAACCTGCAGATCTTTTATTATAAAAAATCTATTGAGAAATTAACACTGATGTACCTGTTAAACCTGTGGATCTTTTATTATAGAAAATCTATTGAGAGATTAACAATGATGTATATCTGTTAAACCTATAGCTTTCTATTGTAGAATATCGAATATCTAATGAGAAATTAGCAGTGATATATACCTGTTAAACCGAGAACTCTCTTGATAACAGGTAAATACACAATACTGTGTAGAGTAATATGAAATAAAATAAAGTTTACATCCACTATTGTTGGAACAAGAAGGAAATATGGAAACAAGTTTCGACACTCTCGTGTATCCTCTTCAATCCAACTTTTCTTGTTTCCATATAAACTTCTTGTTCTGACAGTAGTGGATGTAAACTAGAGCTCTCTATTATAGATTATCTTGTGAAAAATTAACAGTGATGTATATCTGTTAAAATTACAGCTCTGTTGATGAATTCTGATATGGTACTTACTTCCACTCCCAAGATTAGCTATTCTTTTTCAGTGCTGCCCTCCATAAACGAACATTTTCTTTACACATGCCACAAACCTTGCACTCCCCCTTGTTAGAATTAGTACATTTCAACGTGTGTCTCATGCAAATAATCATGCTTCATCTATTAACCAATAGTAGCATAGTATGCTCATGTGATGCATGTGACTCCCTCTACACTCCTCTACCGAACCTTCACTTCTCATTTGGCAGCTTTTGAGTACAGACATTTTCTTTTGTGCTTCGCACTTCCCATGTGACCCATTTCTGTTTTTGTGTGAAATGGTTATATATTTTTTTGGTTATACATTACCACATTTCTCCCAGTTTATTATTTTTGCTTTTCTGCACTAGACAATTGTATGCAGTTTGTGTGAATTATGAATTCTGAAGTCAACGTTACCACTTCGGGGGTCACACCAATGACCAATCTTCTATATCAAGCCTCAGGTACAGGTGACCCAACTGTGGATCTTTCTGATTTTGTCTGTTGGGAGACTGAATGCTACTTGAGTCACTCTTTGTCCCCTGATGTCGGCAAATCCTTCAGAGTCTGCTCATATTATTCAGCATGATGACGGTTTTGATCATCTTTTTCCTCCTCCCGAATTTGCTGTTCCTTCCCAGTTCTAGCCTGGTGATTCACCTAGGCCTTCTTTGGCTTCCACGAATTTTGTACCGCAGGTTTATCATGCTTTGTTGTTTCCCCTATTTCTTATTCCCCTTGTCCTTCTTTGTTGCATGAGCATTCTTCTCAACCATTTTTGGTACTTCTTCCCTCTCCTGATATTCGTAAGTTACTCTATATAAAATCATTATTGACAAACCATAATTTTTATATTCTTCAATTTTGTTTGGTTACAGAGCTATGGAGAAGAAAATCAGACCCCTCCTGCCACATCCACCTGTCACATCCTCTCTTTCAGAATTTTTCGATAGTTATCTCTTACGTTTCACTATATATGACCAATACCCAATAGAAAGTCAGAGTTTTTATCTATCAAATGATGTATTGAATAACGTTATTTTCTGAACCGTTAAATATCAATTTCATTCAGAGTACAATATTGTTCCCATGGGGAAGTGAACGACTAGCTTGGATGAATTTGTAACAGCTCTTGTCACATAGTTAGAAAGCCATGAAAAGTTTGAGAGGTTAGTGAATTTGTCTACTTTTTGCATGCTATTAGTCTATATTCTTTAGTGCAATATTTAATTAAGTAAAAATTATTAAGTGCATTACTATCTATAGCAAAAAAATTAGGCTTAACTCTCTTCGATACCCGACTGCAAGAAAAAAGAAGATTGGTTAAGTGTTTTATTTCTTGTTTTTCATGTTTATTCTTTATGTATAATTATAAAAGCCACTAAAACCTAAAAATATGGATCTTTTTAAATAATTTAAGACTAGATTAGGTAAAATAAGTAATAATAATAATAATTAAAATGGTTCATGAGGCACCCATGGAAGCAGCTCATGGGTAATGTAATTCGAAAGCGTAACATGAGTTACATTTTTCCTGAGTGACTTACAACTTGTAATGGCACGGGTAGTAGCTAGACACAGTTCAAAGGGCAATAAAACAATAGAATTTAATTAGAAATAGATGTATACTGTTATGAACTTAGAGCTACTTGGGATAAATGAATGTAATTTCATGTAACAATTTGAAGTAATTTTAGAAGGAAAAAAGGTTATTTAGGTTTATTCATTTTTTGTTTTTGTTTTGTTGTTGTTGTTACAAGGTCGGTCGAATTGACCAATCCCATTTTGAGATAGGGTAAAGAAAATAACACATAAACTATAAAATTTTACTGAAAAAAACGTTTGAAATGCATTTAGGAGGTTTTAGGGATTACAGAAAAGAAATCTGAGATTTTTTAGATGAGGAAAGTATTTTTAATTTTAACATGAAAATTATTTTGCACACAGACTATTCAAAACAAATACTCAATATATTCAGGGACAAATCTTTATTTTTATTTTATTAAAAACACTAAAAAATAAGATTTTTTATGTGAAAGACTTGTAATATGAACTAAAAGACTGCCAAATTTGGTGAAGATATGCACATTATATTCAAAACAAATACTCAATATATTCAGGGACAAATCTTTATTTTTATTTTATTAAAAACACTAAAAAATAAGATTTTTTATGTGAAAGACTTGTAATATGAACTAAAAGACTGCCAAATTTGGTGAAGATATACACACTATATTGAAAGTTAGAAGTATTAAATCTATAAAGACTTTAATTGAGTACAAAGAGGTCACATGGTCGATCAAATTGACCAAGCCCATGTTGAGAGAGTTAAACCTAGAGCCCTCTATCATAGAATGTCTAGTGAGGGATTAACAATGACGTATAGCTGTTGAACCTAGAGCTCTCTATTGTATAATGTCCAGTGAGAAATTAGCAATGATGTATATCTGTAAACCTAGAGTTTTCTGTTTTAGAATGTCTAGTGAGGGATTAACAATAATATATATCTGTTAAACATACAATTTTCTATCATAGAATGTTTAGTGAGTGATGTTTATCTGTTATAATTATAACCATCCAATGTAGAATGTCTAGTGAGAGATTAGCAATAATGTTTATCTGTTTAACCTAGAGTTCTGTATTATAGAATGTCTTGTGAAGGATTAACAATGATATATATATATATATGTTAAATCTAGAGCTCTCTATTACAGAATATCAAATGATGGATTAATGACATATACCTGTTAAACCTAGAGCTCTATATTTTAGATATCTGTTGAGAAGTTAGTAATGATGTATATCTGTTATACCTATAGCTAAGTATTGTGGAATGTCTAGTGAGAGATTGGTAATGATGTATATTAATAGTATTTTTCTTTACATTTGTTTATGTGCCTTATGTATAATTCAAACTCATGTAATCAATGAAGGCACACATCTACATGCAATTTAGTGCATAAATAGTGAAGATAGATATGTAAAACATGCTGATGAGGTACATATGGACTGAATTAATAATTCTAGAATTGAGATTGTGCATATGAAAAGTTTGAATCACTTATAAGCAAAAACATTTTAGTTTGTCAGATTAATGGAAATGATAATGTAAGTACAAATCTTGTAGTTCAAATACACTTGAAAAGTTAAATCAAAATGTTGTTGCTTTTATACAAACATGCATGCAAGCTAAGAATCATGTTTATAATACAATGTTTTTATTGTAAGTTCTGTTTTCATATTATCTTACTTATGAATATAGAATGTAATTGCTCTGTCATACAGAGGTTCCAAGATTATTTATATTGGTATGAAAAGAAAGAAAAATGTACACATATTTACTAGTGTTTTAAAATTGTTTATAAACAATAAATGTGTGAGATTTTAACCAATATTGTTGTTTTGTGTACTTACTATTTTTTACATAAACTGCTTTTATCCAATTGTCATTATTATCTCTTTCACTTAAGCACTTTAATAATTTAATAACATTGTTTTATTGGTGTTTTTAAGTAGATAGTATTGTTGTAATGGGTGCTATCAAAAGACAGTTACTATGTTCCAATTGTATTTATTTGAAGTATCAGGATATGCATTCAGTAGCATTAACACACAGATCACCAACTTGAGCAGATTTGTGTGATCGTAAGAAACTGAGGCAGAAGCTTCATGTGCTAATATAACATAAGAAATTTATTTATTATGTGAGAGAAACACATATGTTCAAGAGGTCTTGATATAAAATGATAAAACCCTCTAACCTGATAATTTGCCTCTGAAGAAGAAGAAGAAAGGTCCACCTTTCGAAAGCATAAGAAATTTATTGGTACTTATAATATTTACAATGCTATAGACCTGATTATTTACAATTACTTTCATAGAATGTAGATTTATACACTTTAGATTATTAAAATTCTTTAAAATTTCAAGTTTAAACAAAATACAACTTAAAAAAGAACTGAGACTTGTTTCATGATTAAGGCTTGGAGGTTCAGCTATCTAAGGACTTCCAGAGCTCTGTGAATTTAACTGCTCGGACAAGCTAACTAAGTAGAAGTTTAACCCAGTATTTATATACCATTTATTGCTATGTATTTGTTTGTTGTTAAATACAAAGCTACACAAAGGACTATCTGTGCTGTGCACACCATGGGTATCCAAACATTGTTTTTAGCATTATTATACTGAGTTATTGCTAAGCCACTAGGATACTATTTCTGTGTAATCTAGATCATTGGTATGCAACACATGGGTGCACACTTGAGTAAACAACAGTTAATGGTCAGGAACTTTCCACAAAGGGCTGTATGTTGTACAAAAATTACATCCTCTTGAAGCCCTTGATAACCAGCTTGTTTCTTACATTTCTCATGCCTCATTATTTTGCTTATTACAGAGCATGTGTCAATGTTTCATCATTTATCTTGCTCACAGAATAGAACATAATTTGCCAATTTTGAATCTTCCAAATGATTTGTTACTTTTTTCCATGTTCTCTTGACAGAAGTTCTGGCCATAAATTAAACATCTTAACTATGCACTGGAATGTATGATGTGGTTATGTTCACCTAGTGAATGCGTAATTCACCTTTAACTTTCATTTTCTTATCAGATATTTCCTAACTATCAGATGTATTCATCAGTTTTAATTTTCTGCCTTTCCTACTCTTGGTTGTTTCATTATTTGTAAGGTTGTATAATTAATTTTACATTTTGTTCTTAATATTTATGTATTTAAAGATTGCTATTTCAAAATAGATATTCTGATGCTTGACTTTTAATATAATTTTTACATGTATTTTTGGCAGAGTAAATGGGATATACAATGCAGTAGACAAACGTTATTGATTAAATGGTTGATTTTTATTACTACTGTGTTATTTATATATATTTATCATGAAAATGGATATTGTTGTTTGATAAGGTTTAAAAACTGTCATTGGAAAAAGTCATGTAACAGAACCTCCAAATGTGTATCTGTAAAATGCTACTTTTAAGCACTTTTACTGAAATTGGACGTCTTTCTATTCAATGTGACAAAAATATGTAAATAATACTTATAATAATAAACAGTTAACATACTGAACATTATTTGCAGGTCTTTGTGTCTGTGAAGTGGAAAAAGTCTCATATCACAACATTCAAATCTGCACATCTGAAATACAGCAGTTAGTGTTAGATTCATTAAACTGTGCTATTGCTGAGAAGTTAGTTGGATCCCTCAGTTGTCTACAGGACTGTTATGTTGGTTAGTTTCAGTATCATATACAATTTTGGTAATAGAATTGTAGTGTAACATTTACAAATCCAGTCATTGTACAATATAATTTAAAAAAGAGTATAAACATTAATGCAGTATAACATTCTATTAAAGTTGTAAAGGTAAATAACTGAGAATAAAAGGAAGTAATTGTATCTGAATGAATTACTTCCTTTTACTTAGCTGATGCTACTGATGTTGAAAAATTTTCTTTTCCAGATTATTTATTTTCTATATTTTTAAGTTCTTCTAAAAGTGCAGTTATGTTCACTTCTTACTGGTTGGTAGTGGGCCACAGCAAAGTGTAGTTAAAATTCTATTATACTAAGTTCTTACTGGAAATCCTGGTTTGCAGTATTCTACAACAAAGTGTAGTTCAAGTGGTTGTGTACTGAGTTCTTACTGGAAATTCTAGTTCACAGTCATCTACAAAAAAAAAAAAGTGTAGTTCAAGTGGTTGTGTATTTCCTAATGAAAGTTCTGATTTGCAGTGATCTACAGCAAAGTGTAGTTCAAGTGGTTGTGTACTCAATTCTTACTGGAAATCTTGGCTGCAGTGATCCCTCACAAAGTCTACTTAAAGTAGTTATATACTCACTTCTTACTGGGAATCCATGCGAGACCAGTTAAAAGTAACATGTTTAATCTTATGATAAGTCTGACAAATGGTTCTTAATAAACATTTTATTTTTAATCAATGAATTGTATTTATTATATATTACTTACTAATAAGGAAAATTTATAATGACTAGTGAGAAGTTGGTAATATGTTAAAATGTAGCATTTGTTTGTTTGCTTGTTCATTATAGGAACTTTAGAGCGTTGTCTCTCTAGTTTAGAGAAACACTGCAATGAAGAAAGTCCTTGTCGAGCCAGCAACTCCCTTCGTCAAATTCTAAATGCTGCTTACCAGGTGAGATAGAATTGTTTCTGTGGAGTAAATTGTGAACTGTTCACTAGGATTTGTCTCATGAACTAACAGTTTTATAAGGCATATCTTTTTAGTATGTGTTTTTATATAATGTGCATGTACATTATATGTGTGTGTGTGTATATATATATATATATATATGTGTGTGTTTATGTTTGTATATGGAACACTTAATCAATTAATATATTAGATTAATCATTGCTTGTAGAAAAAAATGTAGTTTTATAACCTAGCATAGTGTGTTGGACTGAACTTTTTTCCATTATCATTTGCAAAACAAAATGTGTTTGGTATTAAAAATTGATTTTATTATGAGAAGGTTAAAAAATCAGAAACTTTACTATAAGTAACCATTTTATATTAATTATGTTACTCAGCATCAGCTAAGTTACTAGAATTATTAAAACTTTCTCAAGTCAATATAGTTCCTGGTTGATATGCCAGCTTGCTTATTTTTGCAGCAGTTCTTCCTTTTGTTCGTATAAAGATGTTTCAGAGATAATATTCAAAACAATTTACCTTCTTGTTTAACATCAGTCAGAAATCTAAGATCATGCACTGGACTAGCAATTGATGGAACAAATAATAGTTTGGTAATTTATATTTCAGTATATATCACCTCTCTTCAGATTTAACCCAAGACCAGACACATGCCAGACGAGTGCTCTACCAACTGACCTAAAGGGTTAACCCACCAGCAATTGCTAATAAATCAATTTTTAATAACTCCAATTACTACATTCTTCACCTCTCACAAACATTGGTCAGCTTCTGGTCTAATTTCAGGGCTCTGACAGCTCCACATTAAGCATCAATGTGGTAATTTTTTTTTTTCACAATATATATTTCCTTACGACCTGTCACATGCCAATTGAATGTGGGCCCCTAATGGGACAGTGGTAAGTTTATGGACTTACAGTCCTAAAATATGGGGTTTGATTCCCTGCAGTGAACACAACAAGTAATTCAATATGGCTTTGCTCTAAAACAAACAAACAAAACCAAGCAGATGCTCTCCCAACTGAGCTAAAGAGTTAACTTCATTAGTGTTTGCTATTAATTCCCTTTTGTAACAACTCAAACTGCTACAGTAACATAAAATGGCTAGCATCTGGGAAAACGTCTAGAAATTTTATTCTTTCAGATTATTAAACATGTATTATACTGAACTAGTGATAGATGAAATACAATTGTTTAGTGTGGCTATAGCATTTGGTATATGTCCAGGGAAAATGTATTGGTTGTTTATTCATTTGAACCATTAACAAATTATTTGAAGAACTATGGTACATTTAACATCTCACTCTTTATTATATATAAAATTTTACTGTCTAAAATGTTTTTAACAATTAACAGGTTGATGTCACAGTTGACACTAGTGCCTCATTGCTTCGTACTGTTTTTTTCAAGATGAAACAGGTAAGTCTTAACAATCTTTCCTAGTTATTTTCTTCAAAATGATACTGTTACATCTCCGTTTGTTAATTAACTTTCCGTAACTTCATTCCAATGAAACTTTAGCGACACAAGTCCTTACTTAATAAAACTGGTTTATTCTTTCAAATACAACTTTACAATACACTTATTTTCAACAATTGCGCTAAAACAAACGCTATATCAACGAACATCAACAATACTTCTGACTGCAGTTCAATTACTCACTATCTACACACACATTACCGTCACGTTGTCACCCTCTTTTATATAACAGACTACCCTATATCTAGTAAATGCTAG
>NW_013668324.1:0-2192 GCF_000517525.1 Limulus polyphemus
AACGGAGACGTAACATGATGGAATATTTTCAATCAGAATGAAATATTTTACAGGTACACAGTTTTATGAAAATATTTCTTAACATTGTTTCAATCCAGATGCAGGAGTGGAAAGTAACACCCACATGGTGAAACTTGTTACTTGAACCAAGTTAGTACTAAATTTGTACCTGGAAGAAAGTTCTGAGAGCGAGATGATGTAAGCATTAGAGGATTCTAATGGTTAGAAGTAGAGGTTGGTTCTGTTAACCTGAGTCAACTCGTTTGTAGGAACCAGTTTTGCAGTCTAAATCCCTTTTCTTTCCTCCTAGGTTCTACTTACGTAACAACTAGATGACAATAGAAGGTTTAGCTGTATCGGCTGTTGTCACGGGAGTGCCAATATGGCTCAAGTGTTAAGGATGCAATTTTTACAGGTGATAGAAGCATATGCACACGTGAAACCTAATTAAATGATGCTTGACCAAAGATACTTTTATCACTCTGACTATAAAGGTAGTTTTGAAGAAGAGTATGGTTGTAAATGAGCAGTTCAGTTAAGACCATCTTTACAGTCTACACACATGGCTGACTTTTTGACCAATTGTAATTTACTTGAATTCACATTTTCAATCTGGACTTTTGCTACTAAATATCGAATTCTTGACCCTTCTGCCTTCCTGTTCTTCAACTAGCCAGTGGTGTTTTATTTATTTTTTTATTCTAGTGTGCTAAAGCCTTCAAGACTTGGAACTGCCATGGAAGTAGCTTTGACAACTTTCAATATATTTTCTGTTTAACAAGGAGTTGGACTGTGTAACTAACTGGAAGAATCCTGGAGCCAGCCTGGCTTTCAACCTGGTAGAGTTTATGCATAAGGATGGATTACTGGCCAATGAATCTGATTAAAATACCTAGCTGAGTCAGTTGTTAGGCTAGCTTTGAACTTGAAAACTTTTGGAGAGGGGCAGTGCAGTTAGTTGTAGGTCCACCTGTAGAACTCAAGTTCAAAGATGAACACAAGATTGGGGTAGGCTTAGCTGAAGTAATATAAATAGGAGATAAGGAAACCTGGATCTGAGAACAGAATGGAACCAACTGTATGGTGCACAATGGTGGTAATATCACTGATCATCAGTGTCTCCAGTTGCCATTATAGTGTTGGATGAATCCTGTGAAGGAGTGGTAACAACCTTGAGAAATGTCAGGAACATGGAAACAACATAAGTGCTTAATTTAGTTAATTCATAAAACTGATGTTTTCATGGTTTGCTTTTTTTAAAAATATAAAGACAGATTTATTTTTTGTTAGAAATAAAATGGTATGGTGATATTTCATAGGCCTAACAACAATCTTGAAAAGTATATAGGCCTAATGACAATCTTGAAAAGTACTGGACAAAACCCGTATGTTGGACTAAACAGAAACAAATAATGCAGCATGTCCCAAAAACACATAGTCGGTTAAAATAAAACCAAGTTGACAATATTTTGAATGAAAGATCTAACTGACAACTTTAAAATTTAGTATTGTTCCTTCATAGAAGAAAGAAAATTAAGGAACGAAAGGCTACGTATCAAATATTAATGAAATGTTAAAAACAATAAACATGATAATTCTGGTAAATCTTATGAAAAAACATGCCAAAAGACAAGTTGCGCCAAGTAAAGAATGAGCATGCGTTAATGGGCTAGTGGGGATTACTGCATTTGGAGTATTTGTTGCCCTCCTATTGGTGGAGAGTACAGTTAAACTGGCACAATACACGTTGATATGTGAAAGGGTTGGACATTTGTTCAAAGCTTATGGCATCTTTAGCAAATAACAAAGCAATGCATGCAAATTAACAGCTCTTTATGGTGAAGAGGTGAGTAGCATCTCTGAAATATAAAGATTGTTCATTGTATTTTTGTACAATTGTGTTCAGTCTCTTTTTAATTCTTTCTCCCAAGCTCCATTACTCATAGAAATAAGAATTACCACATAATAAGAATCTTGTTTGAATCTCCTGTTATCAGTGGACCTACTTTTTATGCACTAAGTGAAATAAGTTCGACCCAAAAATCTAAGCATCATGTCTCAAATTTTGGACCCTTCGATTGATAACTCAGCACACTAACCAGTAGGTCAAGCTTGGCTCATATATTCAAATATAACAACTTTAAAAAAAAAAGAATGATTGTGTTGCGTCAGCGAGGTCACGTGACGCCACT